>NC_080717.1:23884375-23919375 GCF_019097595.1 Hemibagrus wyckioides
TAGAGGCAGTGGATATAAGTGCAGACCTTTAAGAAGAAGAAGAAGAAGAAGAAGAACAACAACAACAACAACAACAACAACAACGACACATACTGTAAAACTTACAGCCTATGAGCGAGACTGTGGAAGCAAAACAACAAACAAAACAAAAGTTCAGAAACCAGAGCTTAAACATTGGGGCTGATTTTATGGAAACAGCAGATGAGCGTCTGACAAGGTCATGTGACATGCAGGGGCTGATGGGTAATCCTCAGGACATCTGCCAATTAATGTAAATGTAACTGTAGGTTCGGTCTAACCATGAAATTCATCCACTGACTAACCAGCGTAAACATCTCACACACACCCAAACACCACCAGTAGAAAATATGAGTGTTTCTGATGTTTCACAGAAAGAAATTTACCAAGAAAACTTTTATCTTGTGACCAACTCTAAAAATGCTGTCACACAATAAAACAACCCATCACAGCGAGTTGATTCCAGTGACACGGACAGGTATACACTGATCAGGCATAACATTATGACCACCTGCCTAATATTGTGTTGGTCCCCCTTTTGCTACCAAAACATCCCTGACCCATCGAGGCATGGACTCCTCTAGATCCCTGAAGGTGTGCTGTGGTATCTGGCACCAAGATGTTAGCAGCAGATCCTTTAAGTCCTGTAAGTTGTGAGGTGGAGCCTCCATGGATCAGACTTGCTTGTCCAGCACATCCCACAGATGCTTGATTGGATTGAGATCTGGGGAATTTGGAGACCAAGTCAACACCTCAAACTCGTTGTTGTGCTCATCAAACCATACCCATTTTTTGCTTTGTGGCACGACGCATTATCCTGCTGAAAGAGGCCACAGCCATCAGGGAATACTGTTTCCATGAAAGTGTGTACATGGTCTGCAACAATGCTTAGGTAGGTGGTACGTGTCAAAGTAACATCCACATGGATGGCAGGACCCAAAGCTTCCCAGCAGAACATTGCCCAAAGCATGACACTGCCTCCGCCGGCTTGCCTTCTTCCCATAGTGCATCCTGGTGCCATGTGTTCCCCAGGTAAGAGACACACACGCACCTGACCGTCCACGTGATGTAAAAGAAAACGTGATTCATCAGACCAGGCCACCTTCTTCTATTGCTCCGTGGTCCAGTTCGGATGTTCATGTGCCCATTATTGCTGCTTTCAGCGGTGCACAGGGGTCAACATGGGCACCCTAACTGGTCTGCAGCTATGCAGCCCCATACGCAACAAACTGTGATGCACTGTGTATTCTGACACCTTTCTATCAGAACCAGCATTAACTTCTTCAGCAATTTGAGCAACAGTAGCTCATCTGTTTGATCAGATCACACGGGTCAGCCTTCGCTCTCTACGTGCATCACTGAGCCTTGACCACCCATGACCCTGTCTCCGGTTCACCACTGTTCCTTCCTTGGACCACTTTTGATACATACTGACCACTGCAGACCGGGAACACCCCACAAGAGCTGCAGTTTTGGAGATGCTCTGATCCAGTGGTCTAGCCATCACAATTTGGCCCTTGTCAAACTCGCTCAAATCCTTACACTTGTCCATTTTTCCTGCTTCTAACACATCAACTTTGAGGACAAAATGTTCACTTGCTGCCTAATATATCCCACCCACTAACAGGGACAGTGAACAGTCTTATTCACATCACCTGTCAGTGCTCAGGATGTTATGCCTGATCGGTGTATATTCTAATAAATTAGCAGGAAAACTGTAACTTCTTTATTATGATGGTTTACAGAACACCAGCATATAGAAGCATTAATCTCTGTTGATAGGAAGAAGCTCCACTTCCAGTGGACTGGTGATGATGCTTGTCTTCTGAAAGACAGTCAGAACACCGGAAAACTTCACACACATCTCTCAGTCCAAACACATTATTTCCTCTCTCTTTACAGATGAATAAATGTTATTTTTGTTGCTGATTATTTGGTGAGAATGCAATAAATATTCTTTGACACTTTGACTCCTCACTCAGAAGGATTGACTCTTCCGGATCCCAGACAGATTTCTTTGTAATATTTTAAAATGGAAGTGTGTTTTTCTTCTCAAAACATCAGTCACACATACACATGGCGCCCCCGTGTGGTCAGTGATGTACCTACAGACCAAACCAACTGATGTTTAGTGTTTACAGATGATTACTGTGATTGTCAGGATATGAACCCAAACTCTTTCAGACACTCCTGAGTTTCTCTGCTTTCATTAATGGTCAGTTTTACACACAGGACGTCAGGATTACACGTTTACACAAGACACATCAGTGTGTCCCTGCCTGCGTGCCTGGACTGTGGGGTAGGAACAGGGTGAAGACTGAATTATAAATGATACGGAATCCTAAAATCTGGACCTGAAGGCTGTGTCATGGGTCAAGTGCAGCTAGCATCTTACTCCACGCTAAGGGATAAGAAATAAATATCCACACGTGAATAATAAAACATGTTGTCGGTAATTGAAATTAATTTATTTACACTGGACAATAAAGTATTTACATAATAATACCATTCAAACTTAAAGAAAAATCTTTCGGCAGTTTTAAAACTTTTATTACTGATGAGAGAAAGACATAAAACACACACACACACACACACACACACACACACGCACACAGCACAGGTCCACTCCTGCACTCTGCTTACTGAGCAACTGGTTTATACACAAAGAAACGCAAAATCCTTGTTCTTTTGTTTTCCATCAGTTCAAATGTCTGAGGTTCTCAGGTCGAAGGCCAAACAGATAAAGTTACAGTTCTCTGGTCCTCTCCCCTTTAAATAATCCACATTTACACCTGTAGAATTTTATTCAAGTTTGTTGTTTTAGTTGAAGTGTGTCGCCCTGTAGGAACAAGTCGAAACTCGAAAAGTTAAACCATAAATATTCACAGATTTATAAAAAATAAAAATAATATAACGTAACTGAGAACAAATCTCCTGTCATGTCATGTAGTGAAATTCAGAATGAAATCAAAGAAGACAGTTCTATTTACACAGTGAGTTAAAAAAATTTAATGTAGAAATTGGGATTTCTACACTGAATAAAATGACGACTCCTTCCCAGGGTTCAGTTCAGGACCAGTGATGAGAGTTAGTGTACCGTCACATACACAGTGATTAGTGTGTGTGTGTGCGTGGTTCTGTAGACAGGTGAGAACAAACTCGTGTCTGAGTGAGCTGGTCTCATGAGAAAGTGATCAGATTTTGAATCAGACTGAATTGAAGTGAACGGATCATGCTGTGCGTTTCAGATTGCGCTGCCTGACGAGATAAACCAAGCCGAAGCACGGCGCTGATGTGCGATCTGGAGAATATAGCTCCGAGAAAGAAAGAAAGAAAGAGAGAGAGAGAGAGAGAGAGAGAGAGAGAGAGAGAGAGAGAGAGAGAAAGAAAGAAAGAAAGAAAGAAAGAAAGAAAGAAAGAAAGAATTCACAGTGTGAATCCAAACTGAATCAAAAAGCAAATGAATCAAACGAATCAATTTCAATATGATTCAGAGTCGACAAACTAAGTGATAGGAGTGACGGTGCTTTAAAGTCCATTGTGAGGGTTCAAGGTCTGGGTTCATGATTAAGGAGAGAGTTCTGGGTCCAGATTCAGGTTCAGGTCCGGTTCTCCTTACAGAGGTTTCAGAGTTCAGTATTTGGGTGAGAATGCAGATGCGGTTCTGTGTTAGTGCTCAGTCTCTCGTAACTCCTCCAGACCAGAGCGATCAGCACTGCACTGAACACCGTCACCAGCAGCTGGGTTCGGCTCCGGACCCCAGCCCTGATGCAGCGGGTCACGGTGGAAACGCACACCAGCAGCAGCGTGACGACGGCAAGCAGCACGTTAATGATTTTGGGGAGGAGCTTACGATCAAACACACCCTCAGTCTCCACCTGAACCACCTGCACCTGCTGCTCCAACTTACACAGTCGAGAGTTACACGACTCCAACACCTCCTGAAACACACACACACACACACACCAAAATGTTCAATATCCAAATAATTAAATATTACAGTTTGTTAATAAAAAAACCAATCTGTTAAGTACCAGACTAATCATGAAAAGAATTTTTAATTCATGTATCATTATCTATAATGTTTATTAAATATTGCTTCATTCTCCATAAGAGTTTGGTCAAGTTTCAGTGTTTTCCCACACTTATCTTTAAATTACTTTTAATAATTCAGTAAATAATGTCTTCTAAAAAATCTCAAGCATATAAAAAACTTCTCTCTGTTCCTTACATGACTCACATTTTTTTTATTCCTAACCGTTCCAATTTTTTTAATCCAAAACATTTATTTTAATGCAGAATTTGTTAAATAAATATAAAATAAATATCAATTAGGTCATTTCTGAGAGCATGTTCGGTGAACTGATCTTCCAGCTGAAGTATTAATGTGAATGTGCTGATATCAGTGATATCAGCGCCCCCTGGTGGAAATGAAGGAGAAAAACACACTGAGATGTTTAAAAACACGCTAGAAAACAAATTCAAGGTCTGAGATACTAAAACTAAACCAACAGAGTAACAGGACGGAGCTGTGGCCTTCACTCTACAGATCACAACATCAGCACAGTGTCAGTGAGAATGTCCTAAGAGGAAGTGCCTCTTTTCACCACTTCCTGTCTCAGTATGAGGTTACCTGCAGGTCTCTGGCTCTCTCGTTTGCCTGATAGGCCACTTTCTCCTCGATGCTGGCTAGTTCCTGCTTAAGATTCGACATCTCATGCTGGTGAAGTTCGACCAGATCATTGAGCTGCTCCTCCAGACGCTCCACCCTGTGAGAGAGAGAGAGAGAGAGACAGAGAGAGAGGGGTGAAACATCACTGTTGGGATTCCACACTGAACATTAAGGACCTGGAGCTGAACAAGCTTACCTGTCTCTTTCGTCCTCGAGCCTTTGTGTGAGGAAGTTGTCTCCATTTATGTTCTCCTTCAGAAGGTTCATGTCTTTGGCGAATTGGAGCTGGGACTGACGGATCTCCTGAAGCTCCTCCAGCATCAAGTCGACGGTGTGGTCGTGTTTGTGGACTGCAGGATTTCCGTTACTGTCCGCCGAAGCTGAGGTTCCTGTGGAGTATTCGTCGTCGTCGCTGTGGAATTTTGCTTGGCCCACGATGGTGGCGCTCCCACTCAGCATCCGGCCTCCACCTTCATCCAGCGAGGTCTTGAGCTGTGTGATGTTGTCCGCGCTGCCGAACTTGTTCCGGATGAGATTGGCGAACTCTCTGGGCTTGTTGAAGAAGGACGGTGGTGTGAGCAGCACTGTGGGAGCGCTGGGCTTTAATTTGTCCAGACAGTTATGGCGCCCGCTGTTGCTCACTTCCTTCGCCGTGTCCTTGGGAGCATCTTTGGGCTGAGCTTTAGCGGCATCTTTAGGGCTGCTGTTTTTGGAGGGTCCGTTGTTGTTGTTGTTCTCACTCTCCTTCATGCGTCTGTAGTACTGATCCAGCTTCTTCTGTAACTGGTTAATGTTGTGCACGGTTTTCTGGTTCTTCTTCTCAAACACCTGCCGGATTCTCGCCACTTGCTGCTTATCGGCCATGTTGACCAGCTTGAGGAACTCGGCCACGTTGCCGTCCTGCTCCATGCGCTCCACCCTCAGCTGCTCCTTTGCCTTCATGATCTTCTGCTGCAGGTCTCTCGAGGAGTAAAGGTTCGAGTCGGAGCCTCCATGCAGCATCACCGGGACGGGGATACTGAGGACGTAACCGTCATTATCCATCTGAAAACACACACATAAGCACATACAAACACGCACACACACACACACACAGAGAGAGAAGTCAGATAGAGAGTTCAGGAAAGGAACCAACATCAGAAAAATGAACATGGAAACTGCAGCTGCTGCAAAATGACAGACTGCTGACATCACACTTCTCTGAAAACAGAGCGTTTACAAAATGTTTAAATTTACTCGTTAAAAAATACTTCTAAATAAAATTAAACCCTTCTTTAATGGTTTAATAAAAAATCAGATCGGCTGTTCTACCTGTCTGTCTGTCTGTCTGTATGCCTGTCTCCCTCTCTGAATATATATGTATATCTGTCTGTCCATCAGTCTGTCTACCTGATCAACTGTCTGTGTTTGCTTGTGTCTGTCTGCTCATCCACCATTCTGTCCATCTGCTCCTCTTGTCTTTTCCTCCATCCTTTCATCTGTCCATCTGTCTGTTGACTGGAACAATGTAAATGGCCCACAGAGACTCAGAAATACATCATCTGTCCTGCAGCTGTTTCTATCGACATGTCTGTCTATCTGTCTGTCTTCATTACTAACTCTGGCATTTATATAGCTCCTGGAATCAGTCTAATACACACACACACACAGACATAAACCAGATACCATCATGGTTTCTGGTTTGTTGTTCTTTGTTACAGCTTCGTTTTTAGACTGAGAAAAATCAGGAAGTTGTGTGAGCCGAAGTAAAGATTAGAGGAGGAGGAGAGCCTCATCCCTCTTTCCTTGCTTTTTCTTGTACTCTTTCAGTTAAATGCAGCATCTCCTTCTCACGGCCGGTCGACATCTGACCTCCGACATGTAGCTAATTTATTTAACATCAGATCGTTTAAAGTCAACAACAGAAATTAATTCTAATACAAACATTAAGAAACGCTGGTCTTAGGAACACACACACACTCACAGAGAGAGAGAGACAGAAAGAGAGAGAGAGATAAAACAGCATGTATTTGATTCTAGTTAAAAACAGCACAGAAAACTTTCACTTCCTTTTTAACATTCAGATTAAGAGTGAAATGAAACACTCAGCCAGTCAGTCAGCCCATCAGACACTCTGCCCGTCAGTCAGCCCCTCAGACACTGGGCCCGTCAGTCAGCCCCTCAGACACTGGGCCCGTCAGTCAGCCCCTCAGACACTGGGCCCGTCAGTCAGCCCCTCAGACACTGGGCCAGTCAGTCAGCCCCTCAGACACTGGGCCAGTCAGTCAGCCCCTCAGACACTGGGCCAGTCAGTCAGCCCCTCAGACACTGGGCCAGTCAGTCAGCCCCTCAGACACTGGGCCAGTCAGTCAGCCCCTCAGACACTGGGCCAGTCAGTCAGCCCCTCAGACACTGGGCCAGTCAGTCAGCCCCTCAGACACTGGGCCAGTCAGTCAGCCCCTCAGACACTGGGCCAGTCAGTCAGCCCCTCAGACACTGGGCCAGTCAGTCAGCCCCTCAGACACTGGGCCAGTCAGTCAGCCCCTCAGACACTGGGCCAGTCAGTCAGCCCCTCAGACACTGGGCCAGTCAGTCAGCCCCTCAGACACTGGGCCAGTCAGTCAGCCCCTCAGACACTGGGCCAGCCAGTCAGCCCCTCAGACACTGGGCCAGCCAGTCAGCCCCTCAGACACTGGGCCAGCCAGTCAGCCCCTCAGACACTGGGCCAGCCAGTCAGCCCCTCAGACACTGGGCCAGCCAGTCAGCCCCTCAGACACTGGGCCAGCCAGTCAGCCCCTCAGACACTGGGCCAGCCAGTCAGCCCCTCAGACACTGGGCCAGCCAGTCAGCCCCTCAGACACTGGGCCAGTCAGTCAGCCCCTCAGACACTGGGCCAGTCAGTCAGCCCATCAGACACTGGGCCAGTCAGTCAGCCCCTCAGACACTGGGCCAGTCAGTCAGCCCATCAGACACTGGGCCAGCCAGTCAGTCCCTCAGACACTGGGCCAGCCAGTCAGTCCCTCAGACACTGGGCCAGTCAGTCAGCCCATCAGACACTGGGCCAGTCAGTCAGTCCCTCAGACACTGGGCCAGTCAGTCAGCCCATCAGACACTGGGCCAGCCAGTCAGTCCATCAGACACTGGGCCAGTCAGTCAGTCCATCAGACACTGGGCCGGCCAGCCAGTCAGCCCATCAGACACTGGGCCAGTCAGTCAGTCCGTCCATCAGACACTGGGCCAGTCTGTCAGTCCGTCCATCAGACACTGGGCCAGTCAGTCAGTCCATCAGACACTGGGCCAGTCAGTCAGTCCATCAGACACTCGGCCAGTCAGTCAGTCCCTCAGACACTGGGCCAGTCAGTCAGTCCATCAGACACGCCGTCAGTCAGTCCATCAGACACTCAGCCAGTCGTCTAGTCATTAAGTAATCAGTCATTCAGTCAATCATTAAGTCACCAGGCATTTAGTCATTTGGTCAGTTGCCCCAGCTGTATAGCCATGGGGTCAGATATTCTGTCAGTCTCTCATTCAGTCACTCAGGCTTTAGAGCTTCCAGAAAAAATTCATCTTAAATAGCACTGCACACATACACACACAGCAAATCAGTATTAAAGAATTTACCCAGAAGGCATTGTGCAAGGAAAACACACAAGAGTGCTTTGGTATGCAAGGTGTAGGTTTCTGACACGAGCCCATACAAGCTCGCTCACTCACACACACACACACACACACACACACACACACACACACAGCACTGAATGAAAGATTTGAATTCTGAAGTTATGTTTACATTTCTCTACCTGCTCAGGTACACACACAATTCTGTACAAATCCTTTGTGGTGAACAGTGATTCAGTTTGTTTGATTTGATGCAGGACGAGTAACACAAACTCACACAACCTGCCCAACTCACCTGTGTGCTAATGTTTAAATTAATCTGCCCTGAAGGAAAAATCTCAACAGCAGACAGCAGGAACCTGACTGTACAGGTCTGAAACCGTTACTGACATGGCAGATGTTATTCACATTACTCACAACAAAAAGTATCTTATACAGTACATCGCCAGGAAGGAAGCACCACAGGAGCCTCAGTGTCACTGCTGAGCTGAGACACATCCATCACTCTCTCACTCTGTCAGTCACTCTCTCTCTCTCCGTCAGTCACTCTCTCACTCAGCCAGTCACTCCGTCTATCACTCCGTCAGTCACTCTCTCTCTCCGTCAGTCACTCTCTCACTCAGCCAGTCACTCCGTCTATCACTCCGTCAGTCACTCTCTCTCTCCGTCAGTCACTCTCTCACTCAGCCAGTCACTCCGTCTATCACTCCGTCAGTCACTCTCTCACTCAGCCAGTCACTCCGTCTATCACTCCGTCAGTCACTCTCTCTCTCCGTCAGTCACTCTCTCACTCAGCCAGTCACTCCGTCTATCACTCCATCAGTCACTCTCTCACTCCCTCTCTCACTCCATCAATCACTCTCTCACTCAGCCAGTCACTCCATCAGCCACTCTGTCAGTCACTCTGTCACTCCTTTAGCCACTTGGTCACTCACTCTCTCACTCCATCAGCCACTCTCTTACTCCATCAGCCACTCTGTCAGTCATTCTCTCACTCCATCAGTCACTCGGTCACTCCATCAGTCACTCGGTCACTCCATCAGCCACTCGGTCACTCCATCAGCCACTCGGTCACTCCATCAGCCACTTGGTCACTCACTCTCTCACTCCATCAGCCACTCTCTTACTCCATCAGCCACTCTGTCAGTCATTCTCTCACTCCATCAGTCACTCGGTCACTCCATCAGTCACTCGGTCACTCCATCAGCCACTCTCTTACTCCATCAGCCACTCTGTCAGTCATTCTCTCACTCCATCAGTCACTCGGTCACTCCATCAGTCACTCGGTCACTCCATCAGTCACTCGGTCACTCCATCAGCCACTCGGTCACTCCATCAGCCACTCGGTCACTCCATCAGCCACTTGGTCACTCACTCTCTCACTCCATCAGCCACTCTGTCAGTCACTCTCTCACTCCATCAGTCACTTTCTCACTCAGTCAGTAAGTCTGTCTGTCACTCTGTCAGTCACTTTCTCACTCCATCATTTACTCTCTCACTCCATCAGCCACTCTCTCACTCCATCAGCCATTCACTCAATCAGTCACTCATCAATCAACCACTCACTCACTCCATCAGCAACACTCTCACTCCATCAGTCACTCCATCACTCACTCTGTCTCCATCAGTCACTCTGCCAGTCACTATCCGACTCCACCAGACATTTTGGTGAATTTTCTGTCACAAGATAAATTGCAGCCTCTTCGGTTTATTCTGTTTAGATTAAAATGAACATTTTCATTCAGATCCAAAAAGGAGTTACATTCTCATCACTATGATGCTACTGAGCTACAGAGATTATTTTCCTTTACACTTTTAGGCATAGTTTATTTCTACAGAAATTTCTTACACCAGCTTTAAGAAATAAATAATAAATAAAACACCAACAGATTCTAATAAAAAAGGCATGATATCTGAGTGGTTTGTGATCGTTATTGGTTTTCAGCAGGAACCAGTTTGACCAGTTGGGAGTCATCTGAGCTTTTTAGCTGAATTCTTTTCTCTCACACACACACACACACTTAAGTCCTACCTGTAGGAAGAGTCTTGTGTTTCTTTGTCTGAGAGATAAAATCTGATATTTACTGTTTAGACATCAAACCTGTTTACTCTTAAACTCCGATAGAGATAAAAAACAAATTCTTCAGAAAGAATTTCAGACGGTTTCATATAATCTGAAAACGATTATTTCCACTCTGTTTCTAGGTTTTACATGTAGCTTCATTTCCATGTTTACGTTTCTTGTGTTTAATCAGCGTTTAAAACATTGAATCTAAATGAATCGTAATGTTACAGGAAATCTGCATTTAAGTATACACATTAAATCTAGCTAGAGTTTATCAGAGAGATTACACACACTCCTACAGAGAGCTGCTCTCTCTTAATAAAACACTCATCTGCAGAACAAAAACAGATAGAACACACTGATCTTTCTTTCTTTGGGAAATTTACTGGAAGTATTTTCATTGAAACTCAGATTAATGTAAAAATAAAAAAAATAAATAAATAAAGACTTTTGAGTTCTTCAACTTGTTCATTTGTACAAGCTTCATATAAAAACACAAGGTTAGAAGATTCCAAACATAAATACTTTAAGAAACAAAGAACTTTTGACTGTTTACAGACCATCAACGAGAAACGGTTCATAAACGGATTTTAAACAAATAACGAGTCTGACAGGTTTCACAAACACACACACACACACACACACACACACACACGGAGAATTTTTAAGGATAATAACATTCAGGCTGGAACGCAGGAATGCACGTGCGCGCGCACACACACACACACACAAAGGAGTTACCGTGTTTCGGGATTTCGGTTATCTGGAGTTCTTCTTTAGTTTTCTGTCCTTTTCCGCTTCCTCCGCAGGTTTAAACGCAATAAACAGCCGAAAATCACACTCTTATAACCAAACACTGATCCATTCCGAAAACGCACTCACGTTTCAGTTCCTCTGAAACCGCTGTTTCTCACACACACACGCACACTCACACTCTCACACTCTCTCACTCACACACACACGCACGCACACGCACACTCTCACTCTCACACATACACATACACACCTCTGCACCCCATCAGAAGTTCACACACTCCCTTCACACTACTGCAACTCTCAATAACATCTTGATAAGTATAGAGCGCCCCCTGCGCGAGCACAAACGCGCACGCGCACACACACGCGCACACACACACACACACAAACTACATTAAACTCATGTGCAAGAGTGTGTGTTTCTGTAAAACACTGAGTTACAGTTGTAACTGTTGCTCACGCTTATTACAGTTGCCTATAACAGCACGTGCAAACTTTAGTTCCTGTTCTCTCGTGTTCTATCAGCTCTAAAGACTTATCCCCTCAGCAGTCTCTCTTTATTCTCTCTCTTCAGCTATAAAGACTCGCCCCCTCCACAGTCTCTCTTTATTCTCTCTCTCCAACTGTAAAGACTCGTCCCCTCAGCAGTCTCTCTTTATTCTCTCTCTTCAGCTATAAAGACTCGTCCCCTCAGAAGTCTCTTTTATTCTCTCTCTCCAGCTATAAAGACTCATCCCCTCAGCAGTCTCTCTTTATTCTCTTTCCAGCTATAAAGACTCGTCCCCCTCCGCAGTCTCTTTTATTCTCTCTCTCCAACTGTAAAGACTCGTCCCCTCAGAAGTCTCTTTTATTCTCTCTCTCCAGCTATAAAGACTCATCCTCTCAGCAGTCTCTCTTTATTCTCTTTCCAGCTATAAAGACTCGTCCCCCTCCGCAGTCACTTTTATTCTCTCTCTCCAACTGTAAAGACTCGTCCCCTCAGAAGTCTCTTTTATTCTCTCTCTCCAGCTATAAAGACTCATCCTCTCAGCAGTCTCTCTTTATTCTCTTTCCAGCTATAAAGACTCGTCCCCCTCCGCAGTCACTTTTATTCTCTCTCTCTCCAGCTATAAGAAAATGTGGAGAACTATCTGCAATATATTTTACTATAGAAGACAGATGTCAAGCATCTTAGTGCAATTTGAGTCATATGTTCTTTACTTGTTCTAAACTGCAAACTTACCGGGTTAATTACTTTACAGTGATGTCCGAGGTGCTCAGGGTCAGTATCGATGTTTGCCCTGCTATCGCAATTTTTGGGGTTCCAAAGGTCTGGTCTCAGTTTAGTTCCAAACAATTGGATATTTTGGCTTTTACGTCTTTAATAGCTAGGCGTTGTTTTCTAATCCACTGGAAATCTGATAAGCCTCCTACTTCATCTCAATGGCTTGTAGATGCCATGTTTTTTCTCAGACTTGAAAAGATTATGGGATGTTCTGGGAAGAGTAGCTTCTTAAAGAAATGGCAATGTTTTATCTCATATTTTAAGTCTCTTAAATCTCTGCCTTCTGTTTACTCTATTTATTTATCTATTTATTTATTTATTTATTTATTTATTTATTTATTTATACTTTTCCCGCCCGCTTTATTTATTTATTTAGTTCGCTTATTTAATTTTGTTTTATTGTTGTTATGTTTGTTTTGTTGTTGTTTTTTAAGTTTGTATTGTTAAAATGTATAATGCTTAAAACCTATTTCAGTAATAATGATGATTACACAATAAAAAAGTTTGAACCAAGAAGATGTGGAGAATTTCATGCTCCAGCTTCACCTCCTACTGATACACAGCACTGACATTGGAGACTCTTTCACCACATCATACACACACACACACACACACACACACACTGATACACAGCACTGACACTGGAGACTCCTTCACCACATCATACACACACACACACACACAATGATACACAGCACTGACACTGGAGACTCCTTCACCACATCACACACACACACACACACTGATACACAGCACTGACACTGGAGACTCCTTCACCACATCATACACACACACACACACACACAATGATACACAGCACTGACACTGGAGACTCCTTCACCACATCACACACACACACACACACACTGATACACAGCACTGACACTGGAGACTCCTTCACCACATCACACACACACACACACACACTGATACACAGCACTGACACTGGAGACTCCTTCACCACATCACACACACACACACACACACTGATACACAGCACTGACACTGGAGACTCCTTCACCACATCATACACACACACACACACACACACACACTGATACACAGCAATGACACTGGAGACTCCTTCACCACATCATACACACACACACACACACTGATACACAGCACTGACACTGGAGACTCCTTCACCACATCACACACACACACACACACACTGATACACAGCACTGACACTGGAGACTCCTTCACCACATCATACACACACAAACACACACACACACTGATACACAGCACTGACACTGGAGACTCCTTCACCACATCATACACACACACACACACACTGATGCACAGCACTGACACTGGAGACTCCTTCACCACATCATACACACACACACACACACACACACTGATACACAGCACTGACACTGGAGACTCCTTCACCACATCACACACACACACACACACACACACACTGATGCACAGCACTGACACTGGAGACTCCTTCACCACAGCACACACACAAACACACACACACACTGATACACAGCACTGACACTGGAGACTCCTTCACCACATCATACACACACAAACACACACACACACTGATGCACAGCACTGACACTGGAGACTCCTTCACCACAGCACACACACACACACACACTGATACACAGCACTGACACTGGAGACTCCTTCACCACAGCACACACACAAACACACACACACACACACTGATACACAGCACTGACACTGGAGACTCCTTCACCACATCACACACACACACACACACACTGATACACAGCACTGACACTGGAGACTCCTTCACCACAGCACACACACAAACACACACACACACACACTGATACACAGCACTGACACTGGAGACTCCTTCACCACATCATACACACACACACACACACACACACACACACTGATACACAGCACTGACACTGGAGACTCCTTCACCACATCATACACACACACACACACTGATGCACAGCACTGACACTGGAGACTCCTTCACCACAGCACACACACAAACACACACACACACACACTGATACACAGCACTGACACTGGAGACTCCTTCACCACATCATACACACACACACACACACACACACACTGATACACAGCACTGACACTGGAGACTCCTTCACCACAACACACACACACACACACACACACTGATACACAGCACTGACACTGGAGACTCCTTCACCACATCATACACACACACACACACACACACACACTGATACACAGCACTGACACTGGAGACTCCTTCACCACATCACACACACACACACACACTGATACACAGCACTGACACTGGAGACTCCTTCACCACATCATACACACACACACACACACTGATACACAGCGCTGACACTGGAGACTCCTTCACCACATCGTATTTACGGTACTTAAAATGTATTAAACATGAAAATCATGGAGTTGTTTTTTTATATAGTTTTAAGCATTGTTTGTATTACGGAAGCCCAGAGAGGCCATGTGATATTATTTTTTTTGCTTCTGTTTTCTCGTGATCACGACTTAATTTTCTCGTGATCTCGAACAAAAGTTGATCATGACTTCCGCGGTGAAGTTGGTTTGATATTCAGACATTAGACAGACATTCGGAAGCGGTAGTTTAGAAGAAGGCATTGCGAGTGATGCTCTCGTGCAGGAAAGACGAGAGCAGTAGGCGGCAGTCGTGTTTCGTGTGCATTGAAATTGATCAACATAACGTGGCGCTGCGGAGAGCAATTGGCGTATGATATCAAAGTACCACAAAAGCTACTTAAAAGCATTATTCATTATTTTAGTACTAGTTTTGGGTCACAGGGTCACATGACATAGAAGCTATTAAAGACATAGTGTTTTTTTTTTAATAAAAATTTAAATAAAAATAAAAGAAGAGATTCTTTGGTATACAAAGAGGTGTACCTTGTGGATGTGTCCAATTAGATCATTTTGGTACTAGAGTTGGGTCACAGGGTCACATAACCTAGAAGCTATTAAAGAAATAGTGTTTTTTTTTAAAATAAAAATAAAAGAAGACATTTTTGGAATAACAAAGAGGAGTACCCTGTGGAGGTGTCCAATTAGATCATGTTGGTACTAGATTTGAGTCACAGGGTCACATGACCTAGAAGCTATTGAAGAAATAGTGTTTTTTAAAAATACATATTAAAATAAAATTTAATGAAGAGTAAATAACAGTAAATAATGTAAATGTAACTATTAGGTCAGTGTAGTTTCTGAGGTCATTATAGACACTAATTCCTTGCTGTCACAAGCTGACAGAAGTAATGGCAGAGCCGTGACAGTGTGAAAGTCGCCAATTGGCTCCGTCCACGGCTGTCCACACAGATCCATCGACAGCATCAGTGAGCAACACCAAGGGACGAGACTCTGACCTGGGGCAGAGGCAGTGCTCACACTGGAAAATAAGGAACACTGAGTGAGTGAGTGAGTGAGAGAGAGAGAGAGAGAGAGAGAGAGAGAGAGAGAGAGAGAGATATCAGATATGCTTGTGATCATGTGATATTTAAAGACAATGTAGATTATGTGTAAAGTGCAGGCAGGGACTCCGGTAAGACTACCTATGACAGCACAACTAAAAAGGGGAGAGCCAGAAGGTGACAGGCATGAAAGTAAAGAAAACTAAAATGATAATTTATTTAAAAACACACAACAATGTGATAAATAGGTGCAGCTGTAACTCTGTACCAGAGGGGAGAGGCAGAGAGCAAAACACGCTCTAACGCAGCTCGTTGTTTATGCGTCACATCCGGTATTCTGGCGCGCGGAAAATGGCGGCTGCCTTGGAGAGAAGCTTCATAGAGATCTGCGGGTTTGAGAGGGAGACAGTCTCCCGGTTTCGGGATCTCACTATTAATCCTGGTAAAATAAAAGTCTCTTAAATGTTTTATCATAGCAGCGATCTTTTCGTTCTAGTGACAACAATATATATCTCACGCGGACAGCAAATACAGCGCCTAAGTTTAACAGCGCGTGCGCCGTACCGAGGCTAGTTAGCTACTTGGCTAGTTATTGAATTAGTTTAACCCTTTATCAGCTTGATTATTAATCTTGTTTTAACGCTACAGGCGAACGAAGTTTTTACTTGAAACAGCACATTTTACTTCATTTGCTACAAATTAAAGAATAAAAGTTTATATGAAACACACCGTTGGTTTGTATGGGCGCCAGCTCACAGGTGTATTACTGACTTGCACAAAGTATTGGCAAATATAATCAACATAACACTGATTCAGTCATGGTTGTGTTTGTACACATTGTACAGGTCTACAGAGCAGTAAATGTGCACCTATAGTGACCTGAGTTATGTTAAAGTTACAGCACTGTTTAGAAATGTGAGTGTTAGTAATGTGTCGTTTCCCAAAAAAAAAGAGTCGACTCTCTTGCTTCGGCTCATACGACTCATAAGTATGACACACGTGTAGCCATTGCTTTAATAAATAGCTTTATAGGAACACCTACTTTCTTGTGTGTTAGTGTGAATTGTCTATAATAAAAAATATGAAAGTGAGTGGAGAAATTTCCAATTGCTAATATGCATGAATACGTAACGGGGTGATGTTGTGTGCAGGTGTGAGTGCACCCCCTGGTGGTGGGAGACTCTCAGACAGTGCTGGGGCATTCTCTTATGAGGAGAGTGGGAAACTGTTGTCTCTTACCAGCAACAGATTCATCCACTGGTGAGTTATGTAAAGAATAAAACACTTGGGATGTGCCGCTAAAGAACAATAATTAATGCTGGAACAGCCCAATGCAAAGCTGGTCACCGTTATCACCAATCAGAATTTAACAGTCTGGTTGTGTGTGTGTGTGTCTGTCTTCAGGTCCACTTCAGGAGACACAGTACAGCTGGTGGAGCAGTCACTAGACCTGAACCTGTTGAACAGCTCGCTCCGTCTCAAGATCCAGAACTGCGCTGTTCTCCCTGGAGGTGTTCACATCTACGAGACACTCAATAATGTCATCGTCCTCATCGTCACCAACCAATCAGTGCACAGGATGGTGCTGCCCCACCCCACACGCATGTACCGCAGTGTGAGTGTATCACTGTTCATACACACATCCACAGCCTTGCATTCCAGCGTTTAGGAGAGGTTTTTATATATGTTTTGAATATGGTGAATGTAACATTTCCTGTGTGTGTTTGTGTAGGAGCTGGTGGCTGAGCTGCAGATGCAGAGTGTGTTCACTGATGTGGGGAAGGTGTGTGTTCAGGATGCTGTTCAGTCCTTCACTCTGTCGTTCACTCAGAACCCCATCACATCTTCCGCTTGGCTCAGCACACATGGCCACGCCCATTTTGCTTTGGCCACGCCTGCTGGGGGCATCACCATCGTCACCTTACCTCCCCACGATCAGCAGGGTAACATGAGCACTCTGAAAAAAAAAAACATTTTTTTTTATTTATGTAAAGGCTAAGTTAAAGAAAATGAAATTAATTATATGTAAAGGTATTTTGTAAGTTGGTGGCTACTACTTTAGTTTTTAGAATAGATGCTAACTGTCTGACTGTCTGTGTTTGTAGGTTCATTGTCAGTGATGGAGTTAAAGCAGAGTTCAGTGATGCAGAGATTAGCAGGCTGGGTCCCCAGCGCCATCAGGTAAGTGAAGACATTATCCTCTTCCTCACTGCACAGAAGTGTGTGTTTTATGTATTTACTGCACCATTGTGAATGAAGGCCCTTCTTCAGTGTGTGTATGTTTTTTTTAAAGGTTATATAAAAGTCTGTGTGTCTGTGTGTTAGAGGGGACCAGAGCCCGTCTGACCTGGCGGTGAGTTTAGCCATGTGGCCGATGGAGGACGACACCTTCATCTTCGCTCTGTGTCAGGATCATAAGCTGCGCGTCTGGTCATATAAGGTGTTTAATGATATTGAATTTTTAGTGTTAAACCTAACACATACTGACATTACGGGTTATCTCATAGGTGGGCATTAGATCATTGTGAATATTATCATGAGGTTTCAGTGGCCAAAATCTGATTAGCAATACTGCAATAACAACAAGCACAGTGCCATCATTTGGGCTTTGCCTCCACAGGGCTGCAGGAATTATTACTGAGGTCTGTTTAGAAGCCTAATTTTGTGTGTTGTGTTTACAGGAACAGCAATGTGTGTTGGTGGCGGATGTGTTGGATTACGTCCCCGCTGGTCGGGCTGAGCTGAGGAACAGTGTGGGCGTGTCTCACCGTTTGCGTGTGTGCGTGTCCGGTTCTGCAGGCGTGTGTGTGGGTGTTTACATCGCTGCTCCTCACCGTGGTCAGTTCTGTGTCCTACAGCTTGGGTCCAGTAGCAACACACGATACAGTCTGGAGCACATCTCTACCATCTACAGCACACAGGTATATATTTATATATGTCTGTGTGTGTGTGTATGTATATATATGTATATAATATACATACATACATACATACATACATACACACCCAAACACATACATGTAATATGTAACCGTGTGCTTGTGTGCATGTTGATCAGGAGACTCTGGTGGACTTTATTCTAACCTCCACTGATATTTGGGGTCTGTGGGTGGATGATGATAACCAAACTGTTGTGAAGTACATCAACTTTGAGCAGTAAGTGCCATGCTACATTCCATGTCAACGCTCCGAGACCAGTGCATTTGTGGACACACTGATGTGTGTGTATTTGTGTGTGCAGCAATGCAGCAGGCATGTGGAACCAGGTGTTTGTGCAACCTGCCCCAGAGGAGGAAGTTCACATCGGGGCTGAGCAGGATCCCAGAGTAAGTACTATGCGTGACTGAGTGAATGTTTGTGATCATATCAATGTGGCTAGATTTTTAGTTACATATGTATGTTGAATTCTCTTATATTATCTGACCAACCCCCTGGAAGCCCTTCTAAGTCTATGCATTAAAAGTCCATAAAAGACTTTCTAATTTGTTTTAAAGACAATTAGTGGCCTAGAATTGTAACTAATTGTAATTAATATTTTCCAATTCATTTTAATGGTACTTAGAAAGTGCTTAAAATCAGCTTCTGAAACAGATATGTTCGGTGTAATGAAAACGTTTACACGCACGCTTTCTTTATTAACTGCTGTATCTAAAAGCTTTTTCTCAGAAAAGGAAAAATGTCGGCTACTCAGTGACCATAAAACCTATGGAATTTTAACCTTAGTCGATTGATTTGTAATTGAAATAGTAGTATGACCTCTGATATCAATGTAAAGATAAATATATTCATCTTTCCTATACATCCTCACCTCACTGCTATTTGCTCTCTCCCTTCAGGAGACGTACCTGGACATTCTGTTTTCTCCTCTGCGCTTCACTGCTGCTGCCATCGTAAAGGCTCTACAGGTGAACACATGAACAAGACTCCCCTGTTATATCCACCTCTCTCTCTTTCTCTCTCTCTCTCTCTCTCTCTCTCTCTCTCTCTTTTTAGATGAAATGAATCACAGGTTTATTTTGTTGCAGATTTACAAACGTGGCACAGAGAGATTCCTCGACTTAACATGGGAGACACTGAAGAAAGAAGTCACTCTTGCTGTAGAGAATGAGGTCTCGCGCGCACACACACACACACACATGCTTGCATGCTGAATGACTGAACATGTAAATGATGCGCACACACACATGCACACTTCAGAGCAACAGTCCGGTAATAGTGACCGTTTATATTGCTGCAGTGTTGTTTATTCCTTCCATATTGTAGCATCATTAATGGTGATCATGGTGTGTGTTTGTGTTCAGCTCCAGAGCAGTGTGACAGAGTTCGAGTTCTCTCAGGAGGATTACCGCATGCTGCAGGTGGAGTTCTGGTCCAAGTTCTATGCCTGCTGTCTGCAGTACCAGGAGGCTCTGTCTACCCCTCTCGCCCTGCATGTGGACCAGGCCACAGCTATGGTTTGCTTGCTCAAGAAGGTACCAAAAACCCTCATCACAGGGGTGATAAAAGCTGCTTTGGGAAAGGAATAGTGCGCTAAAACCTGTTCTAAATTATTTTAGGCCACACCCCCTTTTAGTAACACTACCAAGTCTAGGCTGTAATGATTTGAATTAGTGAATCATTTCTACTGAATCTGGAAAATTATTCAAATCAGACTGTACAGCATACTAGAGGTCATTAATGATGTTTCATCAGGGCTTTGTGTCATTTCTGTTGCCCTGCTTTGCTGTGGATCACCTGTACCTGTGCTCTGATGAGTACCTGTTCTCTGAGGAGGAAACGCCTGTAGCTGATGGTAGCCACTCGCACCTAATTTTATCCCATTTAAATGTATTGGGGGTGGGGTGGGGGGTGTTTTAGCAGTCTCATCACATTGTGTGTTTGTGTGTGTGTGTGTGTGTGTGCGCAGAACCAGAGTTGGACGGGGATGTCCTGCAGCTGGTTCAGTGTTTGCGTTTGGTGAGTGAGTGTTTGCAGGGGGAGATGGGGTGTGTGATGGACAGAGCGGTGGAGATGCTGATGTCTCCAGAGAGAGCCGCAGAACAAGTGCTGGATAACCTGCTCACTAATGACAAGTCAGTAACACGCTAGTAGTACGCCGCATCGCCAACCTCCTTTTCTCTCTCCTTTTCTGCTTTAAATTGTCATAGTCAACTCAAACACGCTGACCCCAATTGCTTTTGCAATTGTGTGTATTGTGTTTCAGTGATAATGTAATTGCCGACATCACCAACAAGCTTCAGGATGTGCGAAACCCTCTGGCTGCAATGAACGCCCTGCTCCGAGAACTTGACCTGGAGACTGACATAGACATGTCTGATGCAATGCCATCACAAACAGGTGAGCTCACTCTCTCGCGCACACACACACACCACACTGTTTCTCCCACATGGTCTGTGTTTCATTTGATCACATGACTGATGCTATTTGGTCATTGAGTCCAGGGCTTAAATTACATTGTGACATGTAAATGAGCCTAAAACTACATTTTCCCACAGATTTGATGTGTCCAAATGGCTTGTTGCACAGAAATAGTTATACATCTACTAAAAAAAACACTTAGAGCTCACTGACTGGTGCTAGGAACAAATATGTGCAACTAAAAACATTGATGTTTCATAGTTAGGATTAAAAAGAAAAGTTCCTCCATCTCCCTGTTCTGCATCACTTTGCAACCCATTTGCATGAAGTTCAACTTGGTTGCATATCTTTCCTACTTCTCACTATCACTACTACTGTCACCAAAGGTCAGTGTTGCCAGATCTAATTGAGTTTGTGTGTGTGTGTATGTGTCTGTGTTACAGGCCGGTCTCTGAGTGTGCGTCTCAGTCTGTCTCAGCTGTACAGCAGCAGTGTGGCTGTGAGTGTTGTGTGTCAGGCGGTGTGTCACATGGCCATGACTCGAGCACTGATCTGCAGAGACCTGCTCATTCTGCAACACCTGTACCTGCACCGTGGAGACAACGTGAGTCTCTAGAGCGATGACCTGGTAGATGAAATGGTAATGGACACAAATAATCTGTGTGTGTGTTTGTGTGTGTGTGTGAAATAGGTGCTCCTGTCTGGCAGTGCTCAGTGTCTGCAGCTGCAGCAGGATCTGATTCCACGCTGTTCACACATGCTCTGCTGTTATTACCTGCTCAAACAGCTCAGCCAGACCCTCGCCTCCCCTGTACCACTCGACACACTGTACGTGTTCACACACACACGCACACGCTGCACAAATGTATAATCTACGACACTAACCACAAGCGCACACACACTGTGTTTCAGAGACGCTAACCTGCAGCATCTGTCCGTGTTGAAGCTGACTGATTCCACAGCAATCATGGCTAACAGATCAGGTATGACCCTGAGTTGAGAAAAGTGTGTAAAGCTAATACATTTAGAGTGTATTAAATTTGGATAACTCCCCTGTCTCCATGTACGTGTCAGTGCTGAGTCCTCAGACAGTGGTCGAGCTCTTCTATCAAAACATAGCCCGTAAATCCATTGTGCTTCAGCTGTTTGGCCAGAGGGAGGTGCCAGAGAGTCACACCAGCCTGCACTGGAACCAGCTCATTTCCCATGTGGTGCATCTGCTGACTCAGTTACTGTATCCTTTACACAAACACACACACACAGCTCATCTCCAGTATGGTGCATCTATTGACTGTTAATGTATCCTCTACACACACACACACACACCCCAATCTCATGTCCAATGTGGTGTATTAGTGCTCAGTTACTGTATCCTCTATACATGCTCACTCTCACACAGTTTCTGAGTGTGTTGAAGACCTTACATCACCGTGATCAGGTGGCCTAATAACCCCAACTTCCTGTTCCCTGAGTGCATGATGGGAAACTGCCAGTACACACAGCTCCAGGTGAGCTACTGCTGTGGGTGTGTGGATGCGCATGTGTCGTCTTTACTGTGTTGCTACTGTTACCTGCATGTCTTTTTTTTTTTTTTGTACATGTACCTGATCACACATCCACAGGTATGAGAACCTTTGTGTTTGCGCACTGTTCTCCAAACCTGGATGTGTTCACGACGGCCATTTTAAATATTATTTTCTTTCTCAGTTGCCCAAAGTCATAATGATCCATGACCATTACATTCATTGCTAAATAGCAAACAGAACACAAGAGTCATATTCTGTCCAGTGATTATTGTTTTGTTTTTTCCCCAGGAATATGTGCGTCTGATTGGGCCATGGTGCCAAGCTAACGTTGGATCCTATCGGTTTGTGCTGGGTCAGGCGTATCTAGCCTGTGGAGAAGGACAGAAGGTAAAACAAAGATCAGTCACACCTCACCATGTCACATCAAGAGAAAAAATATTCTATCATCATACACCTAGAGGTTATTTTCTTTTGTAATGTCTTGTGGCCTACAGCTTACATGTTTTTTTTATCCAATTAGGCTCTGCAGTGTTTCCAGGAGGCAGCACCAGAAGTGGAGAAGGAAGATTTTCTGATGAGATTGACCGGCTCTGAGGAGGACGAGGCAGGGACTACGGTGCCACGGTTACTCTATTACAACAAGGTACACACACACCATTGTACTAGTGTTAACAGTGATGTTGAATATGCTAATGCTGTGTGCGTATGCCTGTTTCTCAGGTCCTAAGACTCCTGGAGGATGTTGGGTTGCCAGATCTTGTGATTCAGTTAGCCACATTGGCTGTGTCTGAGGCTGTGAATGACCAGCGCAGTCAGGTATAGACACATTCTATAGTGTTTACACTTTAGCTATCATTTTTTAATGGATTTTATTATAATTTATTTATTTTTGTAACACACACACACACAGGCAGCTCTGTGGACACGTATTTTTAAACACCATCTGGATCTCGGACACAACAGGGAGGCGTATGAAGCTCTGACCCAGAACCCAGATTCCAGCAGGTATGCGCGTACACACACACACACACACAAAGCAAAGTAAAGGATCCTTTATAGCCCTTTGCACTGCTTTATTCTTTTTATTTGTATGATGCATAATAAAAATTTATGTGATTAGTTGTGCATGGCGTCAATAAGCTGTAAAATTAAATACTTTTTTAGTTACAATTTTATATCTTGTATCCTTGAAACGAAAGTATTTTCAGAGACCAGTTTGCCATTTTAATTTCTGAGAAAGAGCTTAAAATAAATAAAATGTGGCTTGGTTTCACGTCATAAGTGGAAAAGTGTGTGTGTGTTTGTGTGAGTAGGCAGTTGGACTGTCTCCGGCAGCTAGTGGTGGTCCTGTGTGAGCGCTCTCAGCTACAGGATCTCATCCAGTTCCCTTACATCAACCTTCATGAGGAGGTCCGTACACACACACATTTTTTACATGTAAGAGTAGGCTGGGTAGTTAACTAACTGGGTGGTCTAATAGTAGTGTAACCATAGCAACAGATTATGGTTAAAAATATGAATATAAATATGGCCAACGGTTTAAGATAAGTTTCAATATGTAACAGAGAGCTAAACTCTGATTTGCATGAGGACATGTTGGGGTGTGTGTGTAGGTGGTGGGGATCATCGAGTCTCGTGCCCGTGCTGTTGACCTGATGACCCATAATTACTACGAGCTGCTCTACGCCTTCCACATTAACCGCCACAACTACAGGAAAGGTAACACCGTCCAGTACAGAAATTAATATATATATATATATATATATATATTCCAGATTATAGTGCTTCATCTGAGACATTATTAGCATAAGAACTTAAACACAAATCCCATTCTGGGAGATCAAGAACTCTTAAGAGAAAACACAGATACCTCAGGATGTTTTCTCACCTCGTCTCCGATATAATAGGAACTCTGTTTAGTCTGGATGCTGATTCAGAATCAGAGCAAGATTTATTTAATGAAATTTAATTTAAGACTTATTTAGTTAAATGAACTCTGTAAACACGTCAATCTGTGTGTGTGTTGCAGCTGGTACAGTGATGTTTGAGTATGGGATGCGTCTGGGTCGTGAGGTTCGGACTCTCCGGGGTCTGCAGAAGCAGGTGAACTGTTACCTGTCTGCTCTGAACTGTCTGCGTTTGATTCGGCCCGAATACGCCTGGATCATCCAGCCTTCATCTGGAGCTGCTGTGAGTTTCAATCTCTCTCTCACACACTATACACACACACACTATGTTTTTAATTGTGTTCTATCGTAAACAAGTTTGCACGTGAGCTATCACTATATTTAAGTTTACAAAATACTTGGTAGTAAAGCAGGTTTTTACGTAGCTTTGGGTTCTAATATAAAACCTACCACGCTGCCACTGTTGGGCCCATGAGCCAAGGCCCTTAACCCTCTCTGCTCCAGGTGCACTATCAGGGCTGACCCTGAGCTCTGACTCCCAACATCCAAAGCTGGGATATGCGAGAGAATTTAACTGTGCTGTAATGTAAATGTGACTTATTCTTCTCATAAATCCAACGTGAACGATTCCACATTGTCGTATATTTGCTGCAATCTGATGTTGAATTTCTCCTGTTCTGTCTGTTTCTCTCAGTGTGAAAGACCGGGTACATCCCCAAAGCGCAGCTATGATGGAGATTTGGCTCCACCTCCAGGTAAATAATCTCGTCTGTCACATCAGTACTGTACACAACCTTTTGTAACCTGCAAACATCTCAAATAAAATCTGTATGAACTCTGATCTCAGTTGAGGGAGCACTGTTGTCAACTGACTAATATATATATATATATATATCTACATAGAGGATATGTGACGGCTTTCAGATTAAATCCAAAGAGAGTGACGTGTGTGTGTGTGTGTGTAGTGAGTCGGCAGATAGAAATCCTGGAGCTGAAGGATCTGGAGAAGGAGTATGTGCTCGCACGTTGTCGTCTCACACTTGCGCAGCAGGACCCATCCTCAGCTGCTATAGCAGGTATAGCATGCATACACACACATGCACATGTAACTGCATTTATATGCCACATGCATACACTGTGTGTGTCTGTGTCGAGCAGGCAGTGCGTCTGCAGCGGAGATGGTGTCTCTGTTGGTGCAGGCCGGATTGTTTGACACGGCGTTGTCGTTGTGCGAGACGTTCAAGCTCCTTCTCACATCCGTCTTCGAGGGACTCGCCTTCAAGTGAGTAGTGTTTATACAGACACCGTGGAGCCGCTGCTGAGTGGATGTAGCAAGTACAGTTAGTTTGTCTGACATGGAACGCATATAAAACAATCAGCTTTCACTTAAATACAAATAAATCGTACACTGTTGTAAATCGTATGCTGTAGTCTAGGTAACCCTGTCACGTCAGAACAAAACTCGTCCGAGTTTACAACATGGATACCGCTGCAGTCTGTGCATTAACACGCTGCTGTTGTGTCCCAGGTGCATTAAACTGCAGTACGGATCGGATCAGAGCCAGAACGAGGCATGGAACTGGTTATCAGCCAATCAGCTGCCCAGTCTCATCACCACTAAAGAGTCCAGGTGTGTGTGTGTGTGTTTGTCTTTCCTTCCTTGGCATTCAGGTGTTTATGTATCTGAACTTGTGCTGTTCTGCTTCACAGTGCAACAGATGAAGCATGGAGACTTTTGGCCTCATACCTGGAGAAGCATCAATCCCAGAATGCTCAGCATCATCGCTGTGTCATTAACAGGTTACTGTCACACGGTGTACCTGTTCCTGATTGGCTGCTTAATGCATACAAGGTAAATAAGGCACAGATTCTGTTCTGTACAGGTTGTTTTATATATAACTTTAAATGATTATAGATTTAATGTACATTTTAAATGAGAAAGTAGTGTGTTGGAAAATGTTTATTATTATTAACACCCTGATAACATTTTATAATTACTGTGTATGTGTGTATATATATACACAGGAAGTGGATGCTGCATCCCTGTTGCGTCTCTACCTGAACTACGACTTGCTGGACTCGGCTGCGGAGCTGGTGATGGAATACGTGGATGCTCTCCTGGGGAAGGGACATCAATATTTCGGAATAGAGGTACACACACACACAGCTGTGGGCTGATGAATCGCTTGTGTGATGCTTGTGTCTCAGCAGAAATATCAATAAAAATTTAGAGAATCATACACCATGTTTGTGTGTAGATGCCACTCAGTGCGACAGCACCACTGGTCTGGCTGCCCTACACATCCATTGACCAGCTGCTGCACAACCTGAGAGAGAGTCAGACTCAGAGCAATACACAGGTAAGAGACACGCCCATGCAGGAAACTGAATCATGCCTTTTGGCAAAGTGGGTGGAGTTAACATTGAGCTCCATTATGATAGCTTTGCTCTGGACTGTTTGCTTGTGCTTGGTGTGTATGTGTCACAGACCTGCCAAGTTTTGTGTGCAATTGTGACGCCGGAGTTGGATGCTAGGATTGCTTACTCAAAAATACACCAAATGAGCATCTTCTACATGACATTGTCTGTTGGGAACAATGTGTTGTACTTTTTAATCTGCTTCTGTGAAATAAGTGAATTCCTACAAAATATTCTATGATCTGTGTGTGTGTGTGTAGATGTATGAAAAGCTGCGGATGAAGCTGGCGGAGTATCACAGACAAGTGGAGAGCAGCAGTAAACGCCGACTGCAGGTTCCGGCCTGAACACACTCCCTAGAACACACGGGCTGTTTTTCTCTTCAGTGCTTTGTAAAATTTTATATGCAATTAAAATGTTGGGTTTTGTACAATTTTTGCAATGGTCCAGCTGTTTTTATTTAATAAACACACCACAGTGTGCTGATTAGTGAGAAATGACCGGGTTGTCTCATGTGGGCGTGGCCTGTTCTACTGTTTTCAGGGGGGGAATGGGAGGAGTCAAATGACATCTAATTTATTATCTAAGCAGCATCTGATTTACATCACTGGGAATGAAACACTGGAAACATCTCAGATTCTGTTTTCCTAAAAGTGTGTATTATAGGAGGAATTAAATGATTAAGTGGAGGCTCATTGGACTTTCATCCACTGTTCATATCCCAGGATGTGTTGTGTAGACTGTATACAGCTTCACATGGGGAGGGGCTAAACATGAACATAAGAGGAATTAGTTGTTGTAAAATGGTAATTAAGCCCTGCCTCCTATGATGCAATGTATAAAGGTACTGGTAAAGCACAAGATGGAGTCAGAAGGCTCCCTAAGTAAGGCACATGACTTCAAATGAATTAAACACTATAATAAAGCAATGATGCAGTGAATGGACAAGAATAGCAGAGATATGCTAATGCTACCAAAAAGTCATGTGTATAGCCTTCAGTTTAGCATCATCAGCAGCATTGTGCAACATGCTAAGAGGCGTGGCCTAAAGGTTGAAGGCGCATCAGAAATCATTCATGTTTGAATAAAGTTTACATGATTTATATGTTTTGCTGTGACGCTGTTCGAGGTGAAACACATGAAGCTGCTCACTCGGATATGAATCAAACAAAATAAAGTCTTTTATTGTGCTGTAGTGAAATCTAAATGTAGTCAGCATGATGGCAGCTGTCGTGTACCGTAAAGTCCCTGGATAATGAAATTATAAACAACCTGTAGTGTCATTTCAATACAAAAGTAAAACAAAAAAACACAAACAAACAAACAGGAATGCTCCATCAGTAATACTGATCTGTATGGAATGGACACAGACTGTAGTCCAGCTGTGTGGTGAAGGTCTTAAAGGTCACGCCTGGGCGCAGGATGGCGAGTGCACAGCCGCCAAATACAAGTAAAACCATCGCTCCGCTCTACAGCGTTCCAAAAACTGCAGAGTGCCTTTTAAAGGTTTCTTATAAAGTTTTAGAGATAAAGAAAGTGGCCAGGGTCAGTCAGGTGGAGTGGGTGCGGTTACATGGGCAGGTCCACGCTGTTGTGTCTGGTTTTCCTGGACGTACCATCATAGCGAGGCTGCGCTCTTTGCAGGTTCGACATGGCTGCCGTACGCTCCACATCGATCACTGCATAGAGTTCGGTCCTGCGCGTGGGTGTGGCCGTGGATGGGGCGGTGGTGGGCGTGGGAGGGCGCGGTGAGGCAGGCGTGTGCGGTGTCCTGGGCGTACTGCAGTCCGAGCCCGGGTCCATTTCCACCTCAATGTAGTTGAGTGTGTGCGGCTCGTATGGACGCCGCAGGTCAAAGTTAAACACGCTGAAATGCCCTGACTCCACCCTCCCGGCACTTAGCGGCCCAGACTCCACCCACCCCGCACTCAGAGGCACAGAATCTGGCCACATCGCAGAGGCTACGTTCTCTGTGTTGATGTAGAGGTGGGCGGAGTCTGCGCTGTGGTAACCGTTGGGGGGCTGGGTCTTGGTCCTGGCGGCCTCGTCATGATCCTCCTCCTCGTCACCTGCTTTAGGGTCCTCTCTCAGTGGAGGGAGCGAGGGAAGGTTCTCGTAGTCCAGCAGTGCCGTTCTGCGCTGGGCCGAGTTGTTCACGTTAGCGTCAGGGCTGAGAGGTGGGGGGCGGGGCCTGCGACGTGATGGGCCAAATACAGGACCGTTTGATTGCACTGGAGCTGCCTCTGTAGTGGCCACACTTCCATTAGCCGAGTTTAGAGTGGAGCCAGACGACACGCCTCCATCTTGCTGCCTCTCCCTGGCCATGAGCTGCCTCTGCACGGGCGTCGGCCCCAACACGAACCTCACACCTTCACGCTCCAACTGTACACGAGGACCAGGGTCTGGGGCCTGCACAGGCTCCTCCCCCTCTGGGGCAGGGCTATGGGGGGCAGGTGGGTCACCGTGTCCTGCTCCTGCATGCTGATCCTCCAAGAGGCCTGTAGTGTTCACATAGGTGTGGCCCTATAAACAAGCACAAAAAAAAAATCAACATTTAAAAATTGTATGAAGAATCATAGCTTCACCCACATTGTCATGTTGTTATAGTGATGACAGAAGCGTAGCGAGTTCTGACCCGTATGCTGTCGTCAGGCATCAGCAGCGGGTGAGTGGACTCTTCTCCCACAGACGGCAAGCGGGCGCTGCCCACTGAGGGGTGCCTACTGGAGGGGTGGGAGGAGGCGTCACCTAGTGAAGGGTACCGCAGACTACCATTGGGTAAAACAGGAAGAGCACCACCTGCAGGACACAAACATACACACCATCAGTACCAGCTGTGATTTTCCTGCTGAAAAGTCTATCAGGGTTCACAATGTTTAGGACATCAACAATTTTCCATGATATTCTTTACAATGATAGATAATGACCCAAACACTCTCCCTCACTTACACACACACACACACCTTATTTTAGGCTTTTAATACCATTAGCTTGAAATGGAGGCTGGGAATCTAGTCCTAGAGTTTTATGCATGGGGACCTAGAGTATAGTGTGTGTGTGTGTGTTTTACCGGTGGGAGTACGAGGCGTTTGTGGAGCGTCCGGTTCAGCGTGTGTGTGTGTGAGCGCAGGTTCAAACACAGGCTCCTCCACCACACTGATGCTGTTGTTGTGCATTATGTCCTGCAGCATGTTGAAGATCTCCTCTGCTCGAGCACACTTAAACGCAAAGATTCCTGTAGGAGACCACACACACACACACACACACACACACACAGTTAGTGTTAGCCCACTGCACTGACATCTCACACATATACACACACAAACTATAAACACACAACCTAACAGAGAGAATGAAAGCACATACACACACAACAAACGTCAGCATGATGGTGCAGCGTGGCGAGGCACACAGCGAGTCTCCATTACTCACCAATCAGACTCATCCTTTTGAAAGCATTGGGGGTCAAAGGTCACATTCTGACATTAATAGCCATGCTGCAAACAAATGTGTACAAACTGGTGCAGTCCTGAACCAAGGGGTTAAGGGGAATGAGTCGAGTGGACATTTAAAAATGGGTTCATGATTAAACACACTCTGATATTTGGTTTTATTACACACTCTTCAAAACACCATCTTGCCTGTGTTTCAATCAGAAATAACGCCCCTAAATGAGTACCCTTCACTAGGCAGCCTACTTGATCTTAAGCCACACCCACACTTAGTTACTGTTGGTATTTGGAAAAAATGGAGTTGGGGTTATCAAGGATAGCATATCAGTGCTGCCTGGAGCAATGAAGGGAAAAGGGGCAGAGCTTAGTCTGGTCAAGTGAACAATAAAGAATTTCTAGAGGAGGGGTGTGTGTGTGTGTGTGTGTGTCAGTGTCAGTGTTACCTTGCCCAGTCTGGCAGCGGCGGCCACTCTCGAAAGAGAAGAGATTGGAGTCGTAACCATAGCGACGGAGGCACAGGTAAGGCCACCTGACAGCATCACACTTGTGTGTGCGGAGAACGAGTTCGTCCTCGGTCAGCTCCATGATCCCAGCACCGAGCTCGTTACCATCATCGTCAACGTTCACCACCTGCACACCCACACAGACACACACTTTTTAATGATCTAGATCCACATTTAGTGCCTAAACACCAGGACTATACTGATAATCATCTATACAATACTACACAAACCATATACACAGACACACCGAAACTCGTCCCTAACACATATACTGTACACAAACACACACACACTACAACAGACACACCTACCTTGAACTTGCTCTGGTGATTGTCAGGTATGGATTCTTTATCTGGACAGCTCCAGCAGCTTCCCATGGTTCTTCACACAACCATTTGATACCTAACACACACACACACACACACACTCTTAACATGGCATCTGCTAATAATCAGTAATACATCAAGATGATGGTGGTGGTGCTGTCAGAAAGAGCAGCTCTAGACTGTCACTACACTGTAGAGCTTAGTAGTGATGATGATGATGACATCATTTACCACACCATGGATTTTCTGTGTTCTATAAATAAACAGTAACAGTGCTGTACAGGTTTTTACATTTCATCTCTTGGCCTGGAACTCTATTGTGATAATGTCTTATTTTTATAATTAGCTCTAGACTGGGGCAATACAATGATACAATAAACACTATATATATATATATATATATCATTACAATGTACTTTTATAGATAGATAGATAGATAGAATTAATAGATAGATAGATAGATAGATAGATAGATAGATAGATAGATAGATAGATAGATAGATAGATAGATAGATAGATAGATAGATAGATAGATAGATAGATAGATAGATAGATATTTTTCCCAGTTATCTTGATATCTTTAAATATCCTGTAAATCTGAGCAGTGTGATTGGCTCAGGCAGGTTGTATAATAGGAATATACTAAACATTGAGGTTGGTCTTGTATGCTAAATAGCAAAATGAGGACTTACCCAGATCCAGCCATCAGGGTTCCTGATTCACTTCCCAGCACCAAACACACACTCATTCTTCATCAGTGAGGAGGATGACGATGACTGAATCTGCGGGAACAGTCACAGAGTCACGGTTAATCACGGTGTATCATCAGACTCTTACTTCACAGTGGAGTTTTGCAAAATACCTTTCAACGCATTTCTATTTTATTTTTATAACCTGATCATTCCTTAAGCTTTATTTACTTAGTACTTAACTAAGGTTTTTTACTCCAGCGGTTCTTGTCTCTTGCACAGGAATTGGAAAAACCCAAAAGGTTTGATGAAATCATGTTACTCAGCCCGACCGCACGGTGTGGCACAGACCAGTTTTAACAAATTCAGGTCTTGAGATGCTTCATGAACGAGGAGATAAACAAATAAGCACTTTTCTCCTTTTATTCAGAGCATAGATAGATAGATAGATAGATAGATAGATAGATAGATAGATAGATAGATAGATAGATAGATAGATAGATAGATAGATAGATAGATAGATAGATAGATAGATAGATAGATAGATAGACAAACAGACAAAGACAGACAGAAAGATAGAGAGACAGACAGACAGAAAGACAGACAGACAGACAGACAGACAACCACATAACTTTTTGCAGGAACAGGAAATTTGACAGATAGATAGACAGACAGAAAGATAGACAGACAGAAAGACAGACAGATAGATAGACAGACAGACGGATAACCACATAACTTTATGTAGGAACAGGAAATTTTAACAAGAACCCCGTTAGTAAGATGCAGTGAGATTATCTCAGCTTGTGAGATAATTATTAAGAGTTAAAAGTCAGTTATAAGTCAGTTATAAGTAACTCAACATGCTTGGTAAATATGCGGGAACAGTCACAGAGTCACGGTTAGTCACGGTGTATCATCAGACTCTTACTTCACGGTGGACTTTTACAAAATACCTTTCAACGCATTTCTATTTTATTTTTATAAACCTATATAAAACCTGATCATTCCTTAAGCTTTATTTACTTAGACAAACAGACGGACAGACAGACAACCACATAACTTTATGTAAGAACAGGAAATTTGAACAAGAACCCCGTTAGTAAGATGCAGTGAGATTATCTCAGCTTGGGAGATAATTATTAAGAAAAGTCAGTTATAAGTAACTCAACTTGGTAAATATAGATCCGGTATAAATGCCATTTCAAACACAAGCTTCAAACTTTGTTTGCATCATGCTCAACACCGTACAGCAGGCATGATCCTAACGTTATCCCACATGACCTCGTTCAGACATACAGTACATCACAGCACTGCTGACCACAAACAAAACTAACTACGCTCCTCGGATGTTACTGCCCTCAGCATGCGGCTTTTCCTCACAGCCGCGCTCGGCGCACTCTCTCTCTTTCTCTCTCAGCTTATAGCCACAACACAATGAACACAAGAAACACAATTTTTAGAAACACAAGAAAAAGTGAAGAAAGTGTACAAAGATTTTGTAACATACTAAACTGTTGTTTCAGCACTGGATTGGATCGTTTTAGACATTGATCAAATTTAAAACTCCCCTAAACACCAAACAGCCTTAAATATGCAATGCAACAAGTATAAACTGATTATTGTTATGAAAATTATCCATCTACACCGACTCCAAATCCTGAACACAGCTGACCGTGAAGGTCTTTTGAAAATACTCAAAAGAAACTGAACCGTTTCATTTTAGTGACATCGGCAAATATTGTTGCCATGGGAACCGAAAGAGTGAGCGATGTGTGATGTAACGATCGCAGCACAGGGAGTGACGCAGAGACGCATCACCTCCGAGCTTAAACTAACAATCACTGAGAAACTGAGCGCTTTTATAAAATAATACTGAAACACGGACATGCTGAGCATCTCCGTGTGAGCTGAGCAGAGTGTGTGTGTGTGTGTGTGTGTGATGTTAAACACTCAGATGGGTTCGGAGAATGAAAAATTCCTGGAATATTTTCATAAAGTGCCCCTCCCTCCCTCCTTCCCTCCCTCCCTCCCTCCATCAGGCTTGCTCGCTTACTCAAGTCTGCAGCTGGAGACAAAAATCTCACCTCTAATGTCGGCAGGAATAAAAGGAGAATAAAATCAAACTCTCAGGCTTCGCAGGAACTTCATATAGGCTTTATAACTCCCTAACATGCCCCCCCCTCACTTCATCACACATTCACAGATCTACATCCAATTACAACTCAAAATTAACCAGGATTGAAATGAATATCATGTACAAGTGTTAAAATTTTGTTTCGTTTATTTTGTATAGAATTATGTCAGACTGATTACTTTTTTTTTATTTTTATTTTTTTAAGATCAGATTGGCTAAAATAAACTATACTTTTAATTCTGTTTATTTCTATATTTCCACCCTATAACTGAACAGTATTTTATATAAAGATTCCACATTGTAGATATTTTTATTTCAGACAAACACACACACCCACACATATGTATATACAAACACACACACACACAGTTAACAAATCTGAAGACTTTTACGTGTTTTACTCCACGATTAGTTCACTTTAGCTGAACCACTCCAACCAGTTTATGACCTAGATACAGCACAAATACCCATCATTCACAGATTATAAAGCATTATAAACAGCTAATAAACTCACTTTAAAATGTCCACTCAATTTTTCACTAGTACTACTGCTGCTACTGACTCAATAACAGTGCATCAATGCTAGCTGCTAAATAATTCATAGCCAATAATCAGAAAACACTACAAGATAGTTCTTGAAAGAAAAGGACATACTTACAGATATGTTGGGTTTTAATCCAATGTACTTTTGCTATTAAAAGTATTGTGTAAATAACTCCGCGCTGTGGAGTTGAAGCTAGCTGGCTAAGCTAACGCACGGACCCCAAAACTACTCCACAGGCAACTTAGCCGTTAGCCTGGTAGCTAAGCTAACGCTCAATCACGGCACAGCTCAAAATTAGCCCGAGCGCCAAAAACGCTAGCCGCTAAGCTAACTAATGTTTCACAGA
>NC_080717.1:23924375-23976875 GCF_019097595.1 Hemibagrus wyckioides
TGTGTGTGTATGTGTGTGTGTTTGTGTGTGTATGTGTGGAAGGAGTCTCCAGTGTCAGTGCTGTGTATCAGTGTGTGTGTGTGTGTGTATGATGTGTGGAAGGTCTCCAGTGAATCAACAGACATTCTCTGTTACCAAATACCAACCCATGACAAAGCCTTTTAAAATCTTTCCTCCTCTGAGAAAATTCACACTGGTCACTAAATGTACTTTCTCATAAATACCTTTTTTTTCCCCTCACATGCACATTTGTAGCAGGTCGAAATGAGCAGTGTGCAAAGCAAGAGCAATAAATGGACTAGACAATATAATGAGTGCAGACAAAACAAGAGCATACACACAATACACATAAGTGTCTCTACATATGAATGTACATACTGTAGAAATGTGCAATGCTCAAACCTTTTTGCCAGGTTTGAAGTATGTGACATACTGTGGATGATCTGGTGCTTTGTGTGTGTGTGTGTGTGTGTGTGTGTGTGATTTTTTTAGCAGAAGCTGCTGCTTTAATATTTTAGTACTGAACATTTTTTGGCGTTTCTTGCTGAAACATGCCTGATTTAACTCAACAGCTCATCAACACACCCTTCATGAGGACACAATGGGTGTGTTAGTGTGTGTCATTAAAGCAGCAGGATTGGGAAACACCACACACACACACACACACACACTATTATAAACAATTACTATTACATTGTTAGGGCAGTGTCCTGTATGTAGTGTTCAAGTATTCTTGTATATATGGTCTTATTATTTTACAAAGTGACATGCAAAAAATATTATAAAAATCATTAAAAAAAAACAGATCATGGTAACAGTAACAGATCTGCCTGTCATTACAAGACTCGACCGACTGACGCTTAGTTATGGGTCAGGAATCCATCAGTGAATTCAAGAGAAGGAGTCAGCAGGAAATCCTCCAGTGGTTCAGTCACAAAGTTAGAGAAGAATAAGACAAATATTGAAGCACAAAAAAAAAGAAATCTACAAAAGCCATTGTTTCCAGTGATAAACCTAAAGCCAAGTATTGAGCATTCAAAGTATGACTTTAACCTCAGATGATTAGAAACCTCCTTACAGAAAGACAAACAAGGCCACGTCACACTGGTTCATGTTGATCCATCAGACTGAATCAGCTCATGTACTAGATCCTGTGCATGCCTAGATAGATAGATAGATAGACAGACAGACAGACAGACAGACAGACAGACAGATAGATAGATAGATAGATAGATAGATAGATAGATAGATAGACAGATAGATAGACAGATAGACAGACAGACAGACAGACAGACAGACAGACAGATAGACAGACAGATAGATAGACAGACAGATAGATAGACAGACAGATAGATAGACAGACAGACAGACAGACAGACAGACAGACAGATAGATAGATAGATAGATAGATAGATAGATAGATAGATAGATAGATACTTTATTGATCCCTAGTATCTAGTTCTCAGATTACCAACGGCTAAATTCTAACACTCATCATACTCACTGTTCAATATTAATATTAATATTGTCTTAATACTGTGTCAGAGATAAAAAAAAAAAAATAAGTGTAACAGTTCTTAATATTTTAATATTGAACTTTAATATTCTTTTTGCTCGCCAGTTATCTATCTTTATCACACTGCATTAACCCAAACCTCATCGTATCGTAGGATGGGGAGTTCTTATATACTGAAACCTCCACATTTATACTGACAGAGGCAGTGTGTCATGATATAACTGTTGGTTTTGGTCGTTTGCAGAGAAAACATTGCCTTAATTTAAGAACGGGGAGTTCCCTCTCTCTCTCTCTCTCTCTCTCTCTCTCTCTCTTTCTTTCTCTCTCTCTATCTCCCTCCCTCTCTCTCTGTCTCTCTCTCACTCTCCCTCCCCCCTCTCCCTTTCTCTTTTAGTCTCTCACTCTCTCTCTCTCCTTCTCTCCCTCCCTCCTTCTCTCACTCCTACTCTCTCATTCTCTTTCACTCTCTCCCTCCCTCTCTCCTTCTCCCCGTCCCTTTCTCTTTCACTCTCTCCCTCTCTCTCTCCTTCTCTCCCTCCCTCTCTCTCTCCTTCTCTCTCTGTCTCTCTCTCTCTCTCACTCCCCCCTTCCTCCTTCCCCCATCCCTTTCTCTTTCACTCTTTCACTCTCTCTTTCCTTCTCTCTGTCCCTCTCTCTCTCTCCCTCCCTCTCTCTCCTTCCCTCTCTTGCTCCCCCCTCTCTCTCCCGGTCCACAACATTGCCCACTTGTTTTAAGTTGTTCATGCCCCCCCCCCCCCCGTATATGTTACCTCTGGTTAGAATCATTCATAAACATGCTATTAGCTTCCACTGCTATGCTGATGACACACAGCTGTATCTTTGAGACAGATGACAAACACCAGGTTAATGATCCTTCTGGGTCTCACTATATTCATTTATGTTGTGATAATTGTACACCCTTTTTAAATAGCTGTACCACATGAGATCCTGACACACTTCCCATGCAGTGGTTTCTCTCCAACCCAGACATTGCCTTATTCTCTCCCTGATAGCTCTTCTCCTGCTCTGTTCCTCCTGGAGCTTTCTGCGTTACTGAGTCCATCACTGGAATCCACTTTAAACACTTTAGCTGGAGGAGGTGAACGAAGTGAAGGTGATGAAGTTAGAGTAAAGCGATGTCCACTAGACGGCACACCAGAGACAAAACATCTCCAGCTAATAACGTGTCCAGCCAATGTTTGGAGATTTTATATTCTCAGCCACGTTACACACACACAACAATGAGCTCTGTTTCCTTTTAAAACTTGCTGCTGGCAGCATGATTGTTGTCATGATCTGTGTTTCAAAGGAAAACCCCTCACGGTACATGCGGATATACACTATATTGCCAAAAGTATTCGCTCACCCATCCAAATAATCAGAATCAGGTGTTCCAATCACTTCCATGGCCACAGGTGTATAAAATCAAGCACCTAGGCATGCAGACTGTTTTTACAAACATTTGTGAAAGAATGGGTCGCTCTCAGGAGCTCAGTGAATTCCAGCGTGGAACTGTGATAGGATGCCACCTGTGCAACAAATCCAGTCGTGAAATTTCCTCACTCCTAAATATTCCACAGTCAACTGTCAGCTGTATTATAAGAACGTGGAAGTGTTTGGGAATGACAGCAACTCAGCCACGAAGTGGTAGGCCACGTAAACTGACGGAGCGGGGTCAGCGGATGCTGAGGCGCATAGTGCGAAGAGGTCGCCAACTTTCTGCAGAGTCAATCGCTACAGACCTCCAAACTTCATGTGGCCTTCAGATTAGCTCAAGAACAGTGCGCAGAGAGCTTCATGGAATGGGTTTCCATGGCCGAGCAGCTGCATCCAAGCCATACATCACCAAGTGCAATGCAAAGCGTCGGATGCAGTGGTGTAAAGCACGCCGCCACTGGACTCTAGAGCAGTGGAGACGCGTTCTCTGGAGTGACGAATCGCGCTTCTCTATCTGGCAATCTGATGGACAAGTCTGGGTTTGGCGGTTGCCAGGAGAACGGTACTTGTCTGACTGCATTGTGCCGAGTGTAAAGTTTGGTGGAGGGGGGATTATGGTGTGGGTTGTTTTTCAGGAGCTGGGCTTGGCCCCTTAGTTCCAGTGAAAGGAACTCTGAATGCTTCAGCATACCAAGACATTTTGGACAATTCCATGCTCCCAACTTTGTGGGAACAGTTTGGAGCTGGCCCCTTCCTCTTCCAACATGACTGTGCACCAGTGCACAAAGCAAGGTCCATAAAGACATGGATGACAGAGTCTGGTGTGGATGAACTTGACTGGCCTGCACAGAGTCCTGACCTCAACCTGATAGAACACCTTTGGGATGAATTAGAGCGGAGACTGAGAGCCAGGCCTTCTCGTCCAACATCAGAGTGTGACCTCACAAATGCGCTTCTGGAAGAATGGTCAAAAATTCCCATAAACACACTCCTAAACCTTGTGGACAGCCTTCCCAGAAGAGTTGAAGCTGTTATAGCTGAAAAGGGTGGATCGATGTCATATTGAACCCTATGGATCAGGAATGGGATGTCACTTAAGTTCATATGCGAGTCAAGGCAGGTGAGCGAATACTTTTGGCAATATAGTGTATTTACTGACGCAGAAAATTCAGAAACAGACCTCTCAGTGACCTGGTCATGTTAAAGCTGGTGTCAGAGCTTGTTATGTTTGTAAAACGTTTGTTAGGTTTGTCACATTTGTGGCATAATTTCACAGAATTACTGCTTTACTGGACACTGGATGATAATGCCCTATTAATGGCCTTTTTTTGTTATTAAGAGGCTGCTATTTTAATGACAATTAGGAAAATGAAAAGTTTGTTAGAATTTTGATTTAAAGGCTTAATGTTTGCTGTGGAAATAACAGGATTCCAGGGGAAGCGCTGCATCAGGTGTGAAAATGGATAGAAATCGTAAGAGTCTACGTTTATTTCTCTCTCTCTCTTTTTTTACAGATAAGAAATAGAAACAAAACAAAATTCATAGAAACCTAAGAAATAAGAGTTTTGTCATAAATTCAGACTGCAAGGCTAGTTAAATGCATACATTTAATGCAAAATAAAGTAGCAAAAATATGTGATGGAAAAAAAGAAAGAAAAAAAAGAAAGAAAACTCTCCTCCACTCTTTTAATATGGATTTTAAGAAACAAAAAGAAAGATATATTGTGGAATTTTATCCACAATTATTATATCTCAGGGAGTCTGTAGCTAATGAAAATAGCATCTCGGCTAGCTGCGAGATCAGCAGTGTGAAATCACCCACAAAGCATTGCGCCATTTTCTGCGTGTCACATGACCCAGACTTCAAGGCGGAAGTGAAAAGCTAAACATCAGACCAGAGCAGGAAAAATAACGGTATGAGAAAGAGAAAAAAACGATTTATTAGACTAGTTTCCTTGCGATCATCTAAATCCCGTGTGTGTCATTTTTCTAGTGTGTTTGTTTTAAAGTGACAGGGGCGTTTTGTATGTTTGAACATTAGACATTTTATCCAAGATGCTAATGCTAATGCGGCTTCCGTGTTTATGTGTGTGATAAAGAAAGAGAAAGAGAGAGAGAGAGAGAGAGAGAGAGGGGGATAGACGCAGAGGGATCTGATATATTCTAACGAAATAGAGAGATTGGAATATAAATAAATAAACAAAAGAAACTCAGAGAATAAGGTTTGTGGCGTTTTAAGATGAACAGTAGTCTAATTAGCCGCTTGGCTCTAATTTTATTGCTAATGTAGGGAGTAAGTTTAAGGTTTGGGTTGTTAAAGGAATTTATGGAGTCGTTTAATACTGAGTCTAATCGATATAAGTTTAAAATCCGCACAATAAGGACATTTTAGAAGCCCGTGATGTAGAAATCATCATCAGTAATAATAATAATGATAATAATTGTTTTTGTCATAGTCTCTGTCACACAGAGTAAAGTATGAACATTTAAAGGGGTTAAAGGGCAGAATGATGTGGAGTTTAATTGTTCAGTTTATAACCTTGTGTGTGTGTGTGTGTGTGTGTTGCAGGCGGTGATGTGATGGCAGCTGCCAGTGTGAGTCGACCCGGCGGTTTGCCGAACTCAGAGAAATCCCAGCTCACCTTAAAAGGTAGAAAAAGTCTGACCTTCCCCCAAATCATCACTCCGTCATCATCGTAGTTTCTTACAGCTGATCTTGTTATAAACAACGACACTGAGCACTTTCCTAAAACGATTTTATAATGTCTCTGAGTTCCAGCCATGACTCATTGCATTATTACACTGTGCAGGGCAGGGCAGGACACATCGTAATAAAAATAATTGTTTGGGTGTGAGATGTTAGAAGTTGTAAAGTAAAGCCACCGAGTAACAGACAGCCAGATTTCTGTAACATGCTGATTGAAGATAGAAATAGTCACATATACATTACAGCACAGTGAAATTCTTTCTTCGCATATCCCATCCTTGGAGGTTGGGGTCAGCGCAGGGTCAGCCATGATACAGCGCCCCTGGAGCAGAGAGGCTTAAGGGCCTTGCTCAAGGGCCCAACTTGGCGGTGCTGGGGCTTGAACTATGATCTTCCGGTCAACGACCCAGAGCCTTAACCACTTGAGCTACCACCACCCACAATAAAAGATAGATAGATAGAAAGAAAGAAGGAAGGACAGACGGGCGGACAGACAGATGGACAAACAGACACATGGGATGAATAGCAAACTCTGTTGATCCCTGAGGGAAATTGTTTTGTAGTTCTGCAATGCAATAAGCACCAGAAATGAGACCATGGATACATCGACCCATTCAGCGGAGAAGTAAATTGAGTACGAACGAGATTTACTTTAATCGCAGCTCTATCATTAGAGGATCTCACACCGCCGCTCAACACGCTGTAACACGGTGTTATAGAATTCACTACACAGATTACTGAGACGTCCGACAGTGTGATGAGGAACACAGCTCTGAAATCACACAGTAGATTTACACCTACAGCCGAATGGGTGTTGGGATTTGTTTTTGTTTTGAATGTGTCATGTTTCCTCTTTTCCTGCGTCACATAATACAGATTTGTCGGCGCAAAAAAACAAAAACATCCATGTTGTGTGTATCACTTTGTGATATTGTAATGGAGCGTAGAAGTGTTTAATAGAGTCTAGTGGTGTTGAATGAAGTCTAGTGGAGTGTTGTAGTGTAGTAGAAGGGACTGATGCTGTAACTGATCCCTTCAGTCAGTTTAATATAATGCTCATTTTTGGAAGTTCCTCTTATTTTCCCGGCAGCTTTCACTCTTCATTTCGTCTCTATAGATGTGTCTCTGCAGAGCTGGGAAACTGTGCGTGTGTGTGTGTGTGGTCACTGCTGTGTTCAATTTTCACATACTAAAGCAAACAAGAGGTAAAAGTTAGTACAAACTACAGGATTATTCAGTGTAGATATTTAATATCTTAGTATAATTTTTAAATCTGACTTAAATCTGTTTTTCAGCATGCATTTCATCCTCACTCACACTAGATGGCGATGTTTATTTTACTCAGTTTCTTCACACACACACACACACACACACACACACACACAACCATTCTTCTGCGTTCAGATCTCACTGTGCGTAAATGAATGTGTGTTTGGGAGTGTTTTAGAGTGTGTTGTCAAGTGTTTAGTGTCAAGGATGTTTTCAGTGAAGCGTGTGATGACAAGCTGTACGGGAAATACGCACACACGCACACTGCACTTCCTCATCTATAACACACACCGAAATAACATCACCTATTGGTTTGTACCGTGTTTGTGTGTGTGTGAGTAAAATGTAGACAGTAATTAGTGATGAAGGTATTTAGTGCGAACACAGGTCATGGTAAAGTCCTGGGACGGCTGATGAGGTCACTCTGGGTTAAAAAGAGAAGCTGATAAACACACTTCACGTGTAAATTCCTGTGTAATGGAAGCGTGAACATGTTCATCTTGGGGAACGTGGTGTATAAAGGCTGCAGAAAGGGTGGGATAATAGAAATGTCATTGATAGTGTAATAACACTGTAATGTTGTTAATTTGGTTTGTGTGTGTGTGTGTCAGTGTTATCAGCGAGGCCTCAGTCTCCGAAGCTCCCGGCTCGTCTGGCACGTGGCAGCTCGTTCGTGGAGGTGACGGCTGATGGTCTGAGCACTGAGACCAAGAAAACCTGCAAACGCAGTGGAACCGACCTGCAGTGGAACGAAGACCTCACACTGTAAGTCTTCATCATCATCATCATCATGCAGCACCTGATGCTGTGTGTTGATGTAAGTGTTGTGGTGTATGTACTACAGTCAGGTCCATACAAATTTGGAGGTTGTTGTTATTTACGCTGGACAAACGAACATAAACCTGAAGTCAAGTAATTAAAGAAGTCTGGGTCTTCTAGGCATCAGCAGACGCTGGGTTTCCTGCCTGGTGATGATTTGTAGCTCTGTACCGCCATGCTCGTCGCTTCCTGCTTGTTCTTGTGGCGTTTTGTCTTCAGTTATTAATTCTGTTTTATTTGTACAACGCTTTTAACAGCAGAAATCAACCCAAAGCAGCATTTACAGAAATCTGGATATAGAGATAATTCAGTTTATCTCTAAAGAGTGAGTCAGAGGTGACGGTGGGGACAAGGGGAAAAAAAGTGGGACTATAAACACCAGAGAGTAGGATTATAAATCATTCTAAACACAGAGAGTGGGATTGTAAATCATTATAAACACCAGAGAGTGGGATTATAAATCATTCTAAACACAGAGAGTGGGATTATAAATCATTCTAAACACAGAGTGGGATTATAAATCATTCTAAACACCAGAGAGTGGGATTATAAATCATTCTAAACACAGAGAGTGGGATTATAAATCATTCTAAACACAGAGTGGGATTATAAATCATTCTAAACACCAGAGAGTGGGATTATAAATCATTCTAAACACAGAGTGGGATTGTAAATCATTATAAACAACAGAGAGTGGGATTATAAATCATTATAAACAACAGAGAGTGGGATTATAAATCATTATAAACACAAAGTGGGATTATATATCATTATAAACACAGAGAGTGGGATTATAAATCATTCTAAACACAGGGAGTTGGGATTATAAATCATTCTAAACACAGAGAGTGGGATTATAAATCATTATAAACACAGAGAGTGGGATTATAAATCATTCTAAACACAGGGAGTTGGGATTATAAATCATTATAAACACAGAGAGTGGGATTATAAATCATTATAAACACAGAGAGTGGGATTATAAATCATTATAAACACAGAGAGTGGGATTATAAATCATTATAAACACAGAGGGTGGGATTATAGATCAATATAAACACAGAGAGTGGGATTATAAATCATTATAAACACAAATAGTGGGATTAAAAATCATTATAAACACAGGGAGTTGGGATTATAAATCATTATAAACACAGAGGGTGGGATTATAGATCAATATAAACACAGAGAGTGGGATTATAAATCATTATAAACACAGAGTGGGATTATAAATCATTATAAACACAGAGTGTTGGGATTATAAATCATTATAAACACAGAGAGTGGGATTATAAATCATTATAAACACAGAGTGGGATTATAAATCATTATAAACACAGAGTGGGATTATAAATCATTATAAACACAGAGAGTGGGATTATAAATCATTATAAACACAGAGTGTTGGGATTATAAATCATTATAAACACAGATAGTGGGATTAAAAATCATTATAAACACAGAGGGTGGGATTATAAATCATTATATACAACAGAGAATGGGATTATAAATCATTATAAACAGAGAGTGGGATTATAAATCATTATAAACAGAGGGTGGGATTATAGATCATTATAAACAACAGAGAGTGGGATTATAAATTATTATAAACACAGAGAGTGGGATTATAAATCATTATAAACACAGAGAGTGGGATTATAAATCATTATAAACACCAGAGAGTGGGATTATAAATCATTATAAACACAGAGTGGGATTATAAATCATTATAAACACCAGAGAGTGGGATTATAAATCATTCTAAACACCAGATAGTGGGATTATAAATCATTATAAACACAGAGAGTGGGATTATAAATCATTATAAACAGAGAGTGGGATTATAAATCATTATAAACAGAGAGTGGGATTATAAATCATTATAAACACAGAGAGTGAGATTATAGATCAATATAAACACAGAGAGTGGGATTATAAATCATTATAAACACAGAGAGTGGGATTATAAATCATTATAAACACAGAGAGTGGGATTATAAATCATTATAAACACAGAGAGTGGGATTATAAATCATTATAAACACCAGAGAGTGGGATTATAAATCATTATAAACACAGAGTGGGATTATAAATCATTATAAACACCAGAGAGTGGGATTATAAATCATTCTAAACACCAGATAGTGGGATTATAAATCATTATAAACAGAGAGTGGGATTATAAATCATTATAAACAGAGAGTGGGATTATAAATCATTATAAACAGAGAGTGGGATTATAAATCATTATAAACACAGAGAGTGAGATTATAGATCAATATAAACACAGAGAGTGGGATTATAAATCATTATAAACAGAGAGTGGGATTATAAATCATTATAAACACAGAGAGTGAGATTATAAATCATTATAAACAGAGGGTGGGATTATAAATCATTATAAACACAGAGAGTGGGATTATAAATCATTATAAACAGAGAGTGGGATTATAAATCATTATAAACAGAGAGTGGGATTATAAATCATTATAAACAGAGAGTGGGATTATAAATCATTATAAACACAGAGAGTGGGATTATAAATCATTATAAACACAGAGAGTGGGATTATAAATCATTATAAACAGAGGGTGGGATTATAGATCAATATAAACAACAGAGAGTGGGATTATAAATCATCATAAACAGAGAGTGGGATTATAAATCATTATAAACAGAGGGTGGGATTATAAATCATTATAAACAGAGGGTGGGATTATAGATCATTATAAACAACAGAGAGTGGGATTATAGATCATTATAAACACAGAGTGGGGGATTATAAATCATTATAAACACAGGGAGTGGGATTATATCACCCTCTACACCTCAGATCTCCTCCTGCTGCTGTTCTTAGCTCTCAGTCCATCATCACATGGTACAGAAGCAGCTCCACTGGTAGCCGTAGACTGGTCGCACTGATCATGAGCACTGCCTTCCCTTCTCCAAGCTCTTCTCTTCTAATGGAAGCTTTGTTCCAGATGTTTTTAACAAACTCTACGCTGCTGTTTTTGGAGGGTTTCCTTTAGTGGACCTCTCATGGTAAAGCCTCTGTAGTTACCCTGCTCCTGGTTGATTCCATGGTGGTGTTCCTGAGCTCATCAGCGTGAAGATGGTTTCGTGATTTTTTTCAGTCTAATGGCCACTCTTTCTGAAAGTTGACCGCAGCAGACTCCAAATGCCGATATCGCAATAATTGGAACACCTAAAAAGGGGCGGGGCCACACATACCAAGTGCTGTAGTTCCTACACTGTTCACCTGATTCAGTTTGTTAATGCTTTGAGTCTGCACTTTGAGATCATATTTATTATTCAGCTTTCAGATTGTGTGTGTGTGTGTGTGTGTGTGTGTGTGTGTGTGTGTGTGTGTGTGTTTGTGCAGTAACGTGACTCCTCAGAGCCGGTTGGACCTGAAGTTGTGGAGTTGTCACCCTCTAAGGAAGGAGCTCCTGGGCAGTGCCACCATCGACCTGCTGGACACACTGCGCACTCACCACGGGAAAAGTAAACCTCCATCTGCACTACACAGGGCTTAGGGCTTAGGGCTAGTGTGGAAATAGTTCACACAGCAGCAGACTACAGGTACCACAGTGTACTGAAATTAAGGGTAGGGTGTAACACACACACACACACACACACACACACACTCTCTCTCTCTCTCTTTTAGAACAACAGAGGGCACTACAGCAACACTTTACAACTAAATCCCTCTCTCTCTCTCTCTCTCTCTCTCTCTCTTTCTCTCTCTCTCTCTCTCTCTCTCTCTCCCTCCCCCCTCCCCCCTCTCTCAGTGGAGAACGTGGAGCTCAGTCTGGAGTTACAGATGGAGAATAAAGGCTCGGTTGTGTCGGGTGGAGAGCTGAACGTCTGTTTGGACGGCTTGGTTGTTGATCTGGGATCACTGCCCAATCAGGGTGCAGAAGCTGACAGTGAGTCCCATACACACACACACACACACACACGCATGTGCTTTAACAAAACACACACTCGTACTGAAAGAGCTCTTAGATCAGCGGTTCCCAAATGTGGGCAAACAAGCCCTAATGGATCACTCTATATTTATTTTTTAAAATTCTAGCTTCATAGGTTTTGCAGCAGTGTCACTTTTGAACATTTTATTATTACAGTAACATGCGCATGTGTAAATGACTAAAAACTGAAAGAACATCCCTTGCACTGGTTCAGGAGGCGTGTGTACAGGTATGGGGGATGGTCAGTGAGAGTCAGGACGTGTGTCTTGTGTAAAAGCTCATCTCATTTCTGCCGTGGCACAGCGGGGTGTGTTTTATAGCAAATAATCCACGCTGGGGTGGTTTGATACGGGCCGGCGGCGAACAGAGGGACCTGGTTTACACTTAACGCATGACAGAAGCAGCAGGAACACGAGCAGCATTGTTCACACACTCGCCTGTGTAGTTTACGCACATCTGGAGGATTAAAAGCGACGTCCACAAAGATGGCCGTCAGAACCGAAACATCCCTGTTTACCAAGCGAATGTAAATGACATTAAGCACACTGACGAGCTCTGTCTGACTTCAAAACTTTCCAGCGTCATCAGGATTGTTGTTCTGAGTTCAGATCTAAAACTCACTCAGCAGTATTTATTCATCTAGAAAACACAGAAAGTGACAGCAGACGATTGTGTTTATTGCTAAATTCCTGCTCTAGAGCAGCGTCAGTGAACATGTCCAGTAAAATATTAGCACACACATTTTATTTTTCTATTTCTATAGTTAGAGCCCTGGTCTCTGACACACACACCATATGCTTACAGCAGAAAACAGAGTGTGTGATGGTCAAATACAACACAGTGTCATCATGTGTGACATCATAGTTTTAATTCACTGTATTGGTTTGCACAAATAAAATAAAGTCAGTGGGTGTGAAGGAGAATCTGAGCCAGCGCTCGTCTGATACACTTACAGACAAGCTTTAACCTAATTCATTATTTTATCCACAAAATATAATGTTAATGCTGTGTGTGTGTGTGTGTGTGTGTGTGTGTGCTCGTTCGCATATCTACAATAAGCTTCAGTACACTGCTGATAGAAAGCTGCTTTCATTCAGTAAACACTCCTGTACCACTTTTGTGAATGAGATGTGTGTGTGTGTGTGAGAATGAATAGCTCTGCTCATGATTGTATTGATTTGCTCACACACACATACACACACACACACACACGTTGATCTAGGAGAATTGCATAATTGTGTAATTGAGTGGTGTTACTTGTAGCTTGGCAGAACAATTGACTCTGTGTGTGTGTGTGTGTGTGTGCACACACTAGGACTGAATAAAGGTCTTGAGCGTGACCACTCTCCTGGGGTTTTTGGGGAAATGGAGTGTGTGTGAGTGTGACTGTGTGTGTGTGTGTGTGAGTGTATAAAGGCTTGAGTGTATTGGGCATGCAGGTCGAGGTGTGTTAAGGGCCTCTGTGTTCTGTCTGAAGGCTGCTCTTGTTAGTTAAGTGTTTTCCTTCATTTCCCCTGGCGGTCTTTCTGACATACTGACACACACGCACATATGCACACACACACATACACACACACACACATATACACACACACACACACACGCACATACTCATAAACAGGTCTTTGTACAGCAGGACTGGTGAAAACAGCAAAATGAACACACTCAGTGCTGCTCACAAACACATTAATTCGACAGGCAGGCAGACAGACAGACAGGCATACAGACAGAGAGGCATACAGACAGACAGACAGACAGACGGGCAGACAGATGGGCAGACAGAAGACAGGCAGGCAGACAGACAGACAGACGGATAGGCAAACAGGCAGAGAGGCAGGCGGATAGGCAGACAGAAAGACATGCAGACAGACAGACAGACACGCAGACAGATGGGCAGACAGGAAGACAGACAGGCAGAAAGGCAGGCGGATAGGCAGATAGACAGACAGACAGACAGACACGTAGGCAGACAGGAAACCAACTAGATGTTATGATGTAACATACAGCAGATATAAAAGTTTACACACCCCTATTAAAACTGTAAAAATGATGGGGTTTTTTTAGCTAAAAAAAATGAGCCAAGATAAATCATATCAGAATTTTTTTGTTTATTATGAAATGGCAGCAAAAATATTAAAGTAAAAAACAAGAAAAAAACCCACAGCATCCTGGTAGCATACGTTTGTACACCCCTTAACGAATACTGCATTAAAGCAGGTTTTGCTGTAATTGAGCACTCAGTGATTTGGTCTACAGAACAAGCAGAGCTTCATTTAGTCATTTTGTTCCTCTGCTTCTTACAAAAATGCTTCAGATCTCTCAGACAGCGAGCTGATCTCCTGCACATACACACACACAGCCCTCTGAAAATCATTCCACAGGTTTTAGAGGATTTAGCTCTGATCTCTAGCTGGACCGTTCCAAAAAGTGATGATCATCTGAAGCCGCTCCTTTGTTGATTTGGATTTGTGCCTTGGCTGGAAGATGGAAGGTGAAGTGGATCTGTCCATGATTCCCTCTGTCTTGACTGGAGCTCCAGCTGAAGAGAAGCAAGTTCCAGCTCATGATGCTGCTCCCACCCGGGCCTTGGGGTTCTTTGGGTGTTAAATCTGCCTTGTTTTCACAACAAACATTTTTGCCCAGAAAGCTCTTACTTGGTCTCATCAGATCAGATCAGATCAGATTTTGCTACATGGTTTGGCTTTTCTTTTTTTCTAAAAGTGCTTCAGTCTAGCCGCCTGACCACATCACCCAGACATGAAGAGCACATGATTGTTGTCATACACAGAGAGTAATCAGGACTCGCCAGATGTTCCTGCAGCTGCTTTAATGTTGCTGTAGGTCTCTTGGTAAGTTTTTGTCTTGTCCTTTGTTGATGATGGCCTTCACGCTGGTCCATGGTACAGCTAATGTCCTGGGAATGTCCCTCTCTGATCGATTCCTTTCCATAGAAAGATCCTGTACATGCTTTTATAAACTCTTTAGACTCGGCAGAAACATCTGATCAGGTGTCGGCTTGCTCACTTGCTGTTTCACACTGGAGCTGGAAAAAGATCTGATGTGATTTATCTTGGTCTCTTTTTTTTTTTTTTTTTTTTTACAAAGCCATGACTTTTTAACCGAGTGTGTAGACTTTTATTATCTGCTGTAAGTTTAAATATTGAAGTTTATGAGGATGCAGTTCATCTCAGGCACATTACTGACTTGCTGATTTGTTCTAACAGACTCGAGAGTGTTATATGGTGGCGTGATACACTGGAGAGTGTGTGGAGTCTGATCTCTACTCCACTGCATAAGAGCCTCTTTCATTTAACACACAGAGGAGTGTGTGTGAGTGTGTGTGCCCTAACCAGGACTTCAGTTGGGTTCTCTGTCCACCATAAAGATTAATTTTACCTCAGATGATCACAGAGAGGGTTTTATTTTGCATTTTCTTTTAAGCTCCTATACAGTCAGCAACGTGCTGAGCGATGTGCTGACCAGTCCATTACACCGGCTAATGACACAGCGTCACTGATGTCTCATCTCTTTTCCTGTTTCCTGTTTCGGTCGCTGTTTTTTCACGGCCTGGGCTTCATCCCAAACCAAATGTCTCCCAATACTGAGAGTGGTACAGTGTCGGCAGTGTGGTGAAGCTGGATGCTTTGTAGTTTACGGATTTGCAGCAGAACTCTGATGAGACACATACACACCTTTGTCCTCACTCAGACTGTGTCAATCTTTATTAATAGTGTAAACACAGGATAGTGTGTTTTTTTACATAGGGCCCCCTGGTGGCTGACAGACCTTTAACAGGCATTATTAGAGAAGTGTTTGTGTGTGTTTAATTTCCTTGGATCACTCGACTGGCACACTCTCATTGTTTTGCCCTGTGTGTGTGTGTGTGTGTGTGTGTGTGTATACAGAGATGCTGCCGATGGAGTATGCCAGCCTTCTCAGGACTCAGGGCTCAGAGACGACTGGCTCGACCAACAGCCCCCGCAGGTGAGAAAACACACTCACACACAAACTTTCACACACAGACGAACAAAAATAATCAGACTGTGGGGTGTGTGTGACTCCAACTCGAGTATATTTACTCTCTCTGTCTCTGTCTGCCTCCCCCACGTCTGTCTCACACACACACAGACACACTCTTAGTGCTGTGATAAGAGGCTTTCAAGCTGTGTGTGCTTGCGTGTGTGTGTGTGTGTGTGTGTGTGTGTATGTGGTTTTAAGCGCATAGCTTGATTAAACCAGTCTTGTGTCCCAGATCACTTTCCCCTTATCCACCCCTCTATGATTAAGTCCTTAAGTCACTATGGGTTTCATGGTAGACATCAGGAGCACATGTAATGTTCACCCAGAATGCACTGCTGCTTTCTAATGCCCGTTGAAAAGAGTTATGGGCTCTCGCAATGCATTCCCAGATTTACAAAAAAAAAAAAGAATCTTGGAAGTCGGCTGTCTTGATGTGCCTACCTAGGGAAACCTTTATAAGGGAAACTTGTGAGTGTAAAGTGATATATCTCCAAAAAGAGCACTAGTCTATGGAGTCTATTATCAGTGGAGCGTGTCGCCTGTGGTTAAGCCGATGTCCACCATTCGGAGTGTGTTCAACAATCCTACACACTCTGCTGCAGTGCACACTCTGGGGAAGTGAGCAAGGCTGCTATTGGAACACAGAGATGGTGTGAGAATCTCACCTCACCACTTTCATCCATCCAGATCAGCTCAGACATGTAGTGTGTGTGTGTGTGTGTGTGTGTGTGTGTTCAAATATTTTTACATTACATCATGTCTCCAGTCTCCCATTACATCACAAAGCGTGTGTGTGTGTGTGTGTGTGTGTGTGTGAGAGAGAGAGAGAGAGAGAGAGAGTAGTCCTCCATGTCAATGTGAAGTGTCTGGACCGCCCAGTACATCATTTGGATTAAACACATATCTCAGAGGGTGGGCATATGCAAATGAACTCATGATTATTCATTGTGTATTGTAGTGTAGTGTATGAGGTTATGGTGGAAAATTTAGATATGCATTTATTTACTTCTGTATTTTTGTACTTGGTGTAAAGTACAGGAAGTTGATTGATGATTCAGATGTGCTGAGAAAGTGTGTGTGTGTGTGTATAGAAATCTGAGAGCAGTAGGTATAGATTCTCCGGGAGCTTCAAGAGGACCAGCACTCACTAATGGAGACACAAACACAGACTCAACAAACCATGACACAGGTATATATATATATATATATATACACACACACACACACACCACAGGTATGCACACTCGCACTAAATACCGTGTGTGTGTTTGTATGTGAGAAGATAAAGGTAATCCTGCAGCAGAAGAAAATGGGCGTGGCCAGAACACCCCACCATCACCATCACTCAGACCAGATGCCCCTCCCACTGACACCTCTGCCCCACCTCCATCTGTGGATTCAGCCCCTCCTACACAGGACCAAAACACACAGCCAGCTGTGGAGGATTTACCTGCAGGGTGAGAGTGTGTGTGTGTGCTTGTGTGTGTTCATGCTTGTGTGTGTTGTGTATTGTGTGTGTATGTGTGTATAGATATATATAGATATATATAGATATAGATATATATATATAGATATATATATATAGATAGATAGATAGATAGATAGATAGATAGATATACAACCCACAAAAAGTTAAGGATAAAATGCACTATAACCTTTACAGGTGAACTTAATTTGACCTTCTCTACACTTTTGAATGCACATGTCCAACTGTTCAGTGTTTCAGTACTTTTTGCATAACCTGCTGTTCTCTAACAAGGTGCTTAATTGCAAAATTCACAACTGATCCATGAATCAACCAATACATTTTCTGGTTTCTGGACTGGTTAAACAGTCCTCTTCATCATGCTGTTCACATTTTGGCATCATGAAACCAAGACCACACCTAACAGTTGATCAACAGTACCTCGCCATTGTGAGGCTTCAAACAGGATGTTCTCAGAGGGAAGTGGCCACTGAGCTTAGAGTGTCACAGAGTGTCATCAGCAGGATACGACAGAGACACAGAGAGACTGGAAGAGTCACAGAAAGGCATAGAAGTGGACTTCCTTTGGCCACATCCCACGTTGATGACCGCTTCATTGTGAGCAGTGCTCTGCGGAACCGGATGATGAATGCCACTCAACTCCAGGCACATTTAAGGGAGGTGAGAGGCACCCAAGTGTCAAGTCAGACCACTTGAAACTGTTTACATCAGCGTGGTCTGCGTGCTAGACGACCTGCAAGGGTACCTGACCACACCACCAGGCACAGGCGTCGGGCCAGGGAGTTTACGCTGGACGAAGGACCAGTGGGACTCAGTGCTGTTCTCTGATGAAAGTCGATTCACGTTGAGCAGAAATGATGGCCGCCAACATCTTGTGAATGGTACAGTGACAAGCCAATACTACCTGAATAACACCATTAATCCAGTCATTGTTCCCCTGCATGAACAACACAGGCCTAATTTCATCTTCATGGATGACAATGCTCCAGCTCATCGAGGTCGCATCATTAGGGAACGGCTGCTGGAGGCTGGGGTACCTCAGATGGAGTAGCCTGCACTTTCACCTGACCTGAATCCCATAGAAAACCTATGGGATCAGCTGAGTCGCCATGTAGAGGCTCAAAACCCTGCACCCCAGAACCTCAATGACCTGAGGGCCGCCCTTCAAGAAGAGTGGAATGCCATGCCTCAGGAGACAAAAAGTCGACTCGTGAACATCATGAGACGTCGTTGTCAAGCTGTGATTGATGGTCAAGGGCACATGACAAATTATTGAGACATTGACATTTTTTGTTGTGGTATACCCACCACTTTTGGCTTTTGTTTCAATAAATTGTTTGAGATGAGGAAACCACCATTGCATGCTTCTACTTAAATGCCCTACTTTCATGATATAATATCACTGTAGTGTGAACTTTTTACATTTTCCATAAATGTAAAAAGTGTGTGTGCATATGTGTTTTTGCATGCTTGTGTGGGTGTGTGTGCCTGCAGTTGGAGTAATAATTTGACATTATTTCTGCAGTTGGGAGCAGAGAGTGTTGCCTCATGGCCGAGTGTACTACGTGGACCACAATACCAAGACCACCACATGGGAGAGACCCCTCCCCCAGGGGTGAGTGTGTGTGTGTGTCTCAGAATGTTTGCCAACTTTCGGATTCAAAGAAAAGTTTAACTTTTCTAAAGTTTAACAAAGCAGTGTCTGTAAAAAAAAATTCTGTAAAACACATAAAATCCCACATCCTAAAGGAAAAATGACACGTGTTATATTCACACATTAGCAGTGTTTTTAACACTGTGTGTGTGTGTGAGAGAGTGTGAGAGAGTGTGAGAGAGTGTGTGTGAGTGTGTGTGTGTGTGTGTGTGTGAGTGTGTGTGAGTGTGTGTGTGTGTGTGTGTGTGTGTGTGTGTGTGAGTGTGTGTGAGTGTGTGTGTGTGTCTGCAGTCACTCTGCACTGGAATTGTGAAGCACACTAAAATTGAACTTCATTTTAAAGTCAGAATCATGCGTCCAGCTTCCCCTGACCCCTGTGTGTTAGACGTGTGAATCACGGTGTGTATGTAAACGTGACAGCGTCTCACATTGTGCAGCACTACTACGTTCACGTGTTGCTCAGCACAGGAGTTTAGACATTGATAGAAAAGCTCAAGTGTTTTACTTTAGTTACACCACTTTTTTGTGTGGCAGTATTCCTAAAATTTGAGTAAGATTTTTGATAGAAACACGATCTCCTCTCCTCCACACGTGTTCATTGTGTATGATATGTTCAGTGTGTTGAGTGTGTATGATATGTTCAGTGTGTTGAGTGTGTATGATATGTTCAGTGTGTTGAGTGTGTATGATATGTTCAGTGTGTTGAGTGTGTATGATATGTTCAGTGTGTTGAGTGTGTAGGATATGTTCAGTGTGTTGAGTGTGTGTGATATGTTCAGTGTGTTGAGTGTGTGTGATATGTTCAGTGTGTTGTGTGTATGATATGTTCAGTGTGTTGAGTGTGTATATGTTCAGTGTGTTGAGTGTGTATGATATGTTCAGTGTGTTGAGTGTGTATGATGTGTTCAGTGTGTTGAGTGTGTATGATGTGTTCAGTTTGTTGAGTGTGTATATGTTCAGTGTGTTGAGTGTGTATGATATGTTCAGTGTGTTGAGTGTGTATGATGTGTTCAGTGTGTTGAGTGTGTATGATGTGTTCAGTGTGTTGAGTGTGTATATGTTCAGTGTGTTGAGTGTGTATGATATGTTCAGTGTGTTGAGTGTGTATGATGTGTTCAGTGTGTTGAGTGTGTATGATGTGTTCAGTGTGTTGAGTGTGTATGATGTGTTCAGTGTGTTGAGTGTGTATGATGTGTTCAGTGTGTTGAGTGTGTATGATGTGTTCAGTGTGTTGAGTGTGTATGATATGTTCAGTGTGTTGAGTGTGTATGATGTGTTCAGTGTGTTGAGTGTGTATGATGTGTTCAGTGTGTTGAGTGTGTATGATGTGTTCAGTGTGTTGAGTGTGTATGATGTGTTCAGTGTGTTGAGTGTATACGATGTGTTCAGTGTGTTGAGTGTGTACGATATGTTCAGTGTGTTGAGTGTGTATGATATGTTCAGTGTGTTGAGTGTGTATGATGTGTTCAGTGTGTTGAGTGTGTATGATGTGTTCAGTGTGTTGAGTGTGTATGATGTGTTCAGTGTGTTGAGTGTGTATGATGTGTTCAGTGTGTTGAGTTTGTAGGATATGTTCAGTGTGTTGAGTGTGTAGGATGTGTTCAGTGTGTTGAGTGTGTAGGATGTGTTCAGTGTGTTGAGTGTGTATGATGTGTTCAGTGTGTTGAGTGTGTATGATGTGTTCAGTGTGTTGAGTGTGTATGATGTGTTCAGTGTGTTGAGTGTGTATGATGTGTTCAGTGTGTTGAGTGTGTATATGTTCAGTGTGTTGAGTGTGTATATGTTCAGTGTGTTGAGTGTGTATATGTTCAGTGTGTTGAGTGTGTATGATGTGTTCAGTGTGTTGAGTGTGTATGATGTGTTCAGTGTGTTGAGTGTGTATGATGTGTTCAGTGTGTTGAGTGTGTATGATGTGTTCAGTGTGTTGAGTGTGTATGATGTGTTCAGTGTGTTGAGTGTGTATGATGTGTTCAGTGTGTTGAGTGTGTATGATGTGTTCAGTGTGTTGAGTGTGTATGATGTGTTCAGTGTGTTGAGTGTGTATGATGTGTTCAGTGTGTTGAGTGTGTATGATGTGTTCAGTGTGTTGAGTGTGTATATGTTCAGTGTGTTGAGTGTGTATATGTTCAGTGTGTTGAGTGTGTATATGTTCAGTGTGTTGAGTGTGTATATGTTCAGTGTGTTGAGTGTGTATGATGTGTTCAGTGTGTTGAGTGTGTATGATGTGTTCAGTGTGTTGAGTGTGTATATGTTCAGTGTGTTGAGTGTGTATGATGTGTTCAGTGTGTTGAGTGTGTATGATGTGTTCAGTGTGTTGAGTGTGTATGATGTGTTCAGTGTGTTGAGTGTGTATGATGTGTTCAGTGTGTTGAGTGTGTATGATGTGTTCAGTGTGTTGAGTGTGTATGATGTGTTCAGTGTGTTGAGTGTGTATGTGTTCAGTGTGTTGAGTGTGTATATGTTCAGTGTGTTGAGTGTGTATATGTTCAGTGTGTTGAGTGTGTATGATGTGTTCAGTGTGTTGAGTGTGTATGATGTGTTCAGTGTGTTGAGTGTGTATGATGTGTTCAGTGTGTTGAGTGTGTATGATGTGTTCAGTGTGTTGAGTGTGTATGATGTGTTCAGTGTGTTGAGTGTGTATGATGTGTTCAGTGTGTTGAGTGTGTATGATGTGTTCAGTGTGTTGAGTGTGTATGATGTGTTCAGTGTGTTGAGTGTGTATGATGTGTTCAGTGTGTTGAGTGTGTATATGTTCAGTGTGTTGAGTGTGTATATGTTCAGTGTGTTGAGTGTGTATGATGTGTTCAGTGTGTTGAGTGTGTATGATGTGTTCAGTGTGTTGAGTGTGTATGATGTGTTCAGTGTGTTGAGTGTGTATGATGTGTTCAGTGTGTTGAGTGTGTATGATGTGTTCAGTGTGTTGAGTGTGTATGATGTGTTCAGTGTGTTGAGTGTGTATGATGTGTTCAGTGTGTTGAGTGTGTATGATGTGTTCAGTGTGTTGAGTGTGTATATGTTCAGTGTGTTGAGTGTGTATATGTTCAGTGTGTTGAGTGTGTATGATGTGTTCAGTGTGTTGAGTGTGTATGATGTGTTCAGTGTGTTGAGTGTGTATGATGTGTTCAGTGTGTTGAGTGTGTATGATGTGTTCAGTGTGTTGAGTGTGTATATGTTCAGTGTGTTGAGTGTGTATGATGTGTTCAGTGTGTTGAGTGTGTATGATGTGTTCAGTGTGTTGAGTGTGTATATGTTCAGTGTGTTGAGTGTGTATGATGTGTTCAGTGTGTTGAGTGTGTATGATGTGTTCAGTGTGTTGAGTGTGTATGATGTGTTCAGTGTGTTGAGTGTGTATATGTTCAGTGTGTTGAGTGTGTATGATATGTTCAGTGTGTTGAGTGTGTATGATGTGTTCAGTGTGTTGAGTGTGTATGTGTTCAGTGTGTTGAGTGTGTATGATGTGTTCAGTGTGTTGAGTGTGTATATGTTCAGTGTGTTGAGTGTGTATGATGTGTTCAGTGTGTTGAGTGTGTATGATGTGTTCAGTGTGTTGAGTGTGTATATGTTCAGTGTGTTGAGTGTGTATGATATGTTCAGTGTGTTGAGTGTGTATATGTTCAGTGTGTTGAGTGTGTATGATGTGTTCAGTGTGTTGAGTGTGTATATGTTCAGTGTGTTGAGTGTGTATGATGTGTTCAGTGTGTTGAGTGTGTAGGATGTGTTCAGTGTGTTGAGTGTGTAGGATGTGTTCAGTGTGTTGAGTGTGTAGGATGTGTTCAGTGTGTTGAGTGTGTAGGATGTGTTCAGTGTGTTGAGTGTATACGATGTGTTCAGTGTGTTGAGTGTGTATATGTTCAGTGTGTTGAGTGTGTATGATGTGTTCAGTTTGTTGAGTGTGTATATGTTCAGTGTGTTGAGTGTGTATGATGTGTTCAGTGTGTTGAGTGTGTATGATGTGTTCAGTGTGTTGAGTGTGTATGATGTGTTCAGTGTGTTGAGTGTGTATGATGTGTTCAGTGTGTTGAGTGTGTATGATGTGTTCAGTGTGTTGAGTGTGTAGGATGTGTTCAGTGTGTTGAGTGTGTATGATGTGTTCAGTGTGTTGAGTGTGTATGATGTGTTCAGTGTGTTGAGTGTGTATGATATGTTCAGTGTGTTGAGTGTGTATGATGTGTTCAGTGTGTTGAGTGTGTAGGATGTGTTCAGTGTGTTGAGTGTATACGATGTGTTCAGTATGTATTAAGCAGCAAAAAAACAGCACTGGATTATTGGGTGTTAAAATAAGAGCAGAAAAGGTCTGATTTGCTCAGCCAGGCGACCAATCAGAACAAATAGGAGGCGGGACAAAACAAGCGACAGAGTAAATGGGAACAAAATGAAGAGAGTGAAAGTCAAGTTAAAGACGTCTCTGTGTGCTGCGTTTAACCCCGTCATGTCCGACACACAGGGACGTGGGGATGTGGTGCTCAGTGCTGAAGGTGTTGGACTGTTGATGGGAAGGTTGTGAGTTCGAATCTCGGGTCCATCAAGCTGCCACTGCTGGGATCGAGGCCCTTAACCCTCATCTGCTCAGTTAGATAAATATCAGTCGCTCCGGATAAAAAGGGCATCTGCCAAACACCATAAACCTAGATCATCTTCCCGCCTCTCTCCACGTCAACACTTCAGCACTAAACTGCATAATTACTCTGTTTATTTAAATACATCTCTGTATCTGCTGTATAAGTGTGTAGTCATGAAACACACACACAGTAATTATTATTTCCACTATCGTTCTTTAGAAGATGTTCATATTTATATAAGTGTTTTTATCTCTTATGTGTAATGAAGCCACGGGGAAAATCTGTCGGATGTTTTAAAAATAACTTTCAGAAAAGTGGAAAAGGTTTATCGTGTAAAAAAGTTTTATAATAAAGAAGTCTATCATTTAGAACGGAATTATTTACTGCCGTGTGAGATGTGTAAATGTTTGTTTGTGTTCAGGAACATGGGAAAAGCGAGCTGCTGTTAACGTCACGCCGATGGTCATTCAGTTTATTGGGGAGTGGGGGTAAAAACTTATAGAGCACACTGTTCTTGTGTGTGTGTGTGTACCTCCTGTGTGCTTGGAGAAACTTCATCTGATCTGACAGGCATGCAGCTCAGAGTAGAAAACAAAAAATTATTCTTAACCCCCCCTCCCCAAATAAACTCCGGCACCACCCCGTCTTTACGTCTCCATTACACTGATTACACAGAGACAGCAGTCATTTTACAATCAGCACAGAGTTAGAGAGTGTGTGTGTGTGTGTGTGTTGAGGAAAGGTCAGCGAGGCCTGCTTCAGTTTTTCCGCTGCAGACGGAGAACAAAAGCCCTTTCAGAGCTGCACAGCGTTCTGAGGCTCAATTAGCGTAGAGCGCTAACGCTAACAGCAGCCGCACATCGTCTGTTCTGGGTTAGTCCGCCCTGGGGGAGGAGTGTGTGTGTGTTTTCTCTTGCAAATTCTGCTGTGCTGAGGTCAGTGGTATGAGAATAGCCTTGGCGTCCAAACTACATGTGTTTAGATATGAAGTCCACACATGGTAGAACACAGTGTGTTTGTGTGTGGGAGGGTGTGTGTTTCGGGGTGGGGGTTGGTGGGTGGGGTGGGGTGGGGTGATCGTGGGGCGGGGGGCGGGGCGTGGGGTGTTTCGGAGAAAGAGAGAGAGAGAGTGGGTGTGTGAATTTAACCTTATCACACTTTATATCACAAAAAAAACCCCAAAACATTATCCTTCATCTGACTAATGGTTTTAAAAGGCGGAGTTAATTTGCATGAGCCAGTCACAAACCTGATCATGTGACATTAAATAAATAAACCCGTTAAATAATTTTAATGTTTACCAAAATTTAGTGAGCAGGTAAAGAGAGGATTAGTCACAGAGAAACAACCGGGAGGCCATGGGTAAGGCTGAACAGGATGCTGCCATCACCGTGCTTCACAGTTCGAATGGTGTTCCCAGAGTTCACTGATTCTCTCATCAGACCTCTCCTCTCCTCTCTCCTCATATCCTCTCCTCTCCTTATATCCTCTCCTCTCCTCTCCTCTCCTCTCCTCTCCTCTCCTCTCCTCTCCTCTCCTCTCCTCTCCTCTCCTCTCCTCTCCTCTCCTCTCCTATCCTATCCTTTCCTCTCCTCATATCCTTTCCTCTCCTGTCCTCTTTTCTTCTCTTCTCCTCTCTTCCTGTTCTCTCCTCTATAAAAAAAATAGACTATCCCTGTTAATGTAGTTTACTCTGTGCGTGTGTAGGTGGGAGAAGCGTGTGGATCAGCGTGGACGCTTTTACTACGTTGACCACAACACTCGGACGACGACGTGGCAGCGGCCCACAGCCGAGTCGGTCAGGAACTTTGAGCAGTGGCAGAGTCAGCGTAGTCAACTACAGGGGGCCATGCACCTGTTCAACCAGAGATACCTGTACCAGGTGACTGACACACACACACACACCGTCATATCCTTCCTGATCGTGTAGGCGTGTAGTGACTGGGCTGGACACTGGACGAAGTTTAAGAATGTTAAGAGCATGACAGAATTAGCTCACCAGCTCAACATAGTACTTTTCCACCAGACGACATCATCAACTCCTCCACGGTGCAGTGGGTTATGGGTAAAGGGGCGAGGGCGTAAAAATAATCAGAATAATGATCCACTTTTGGTCTGTTTTTCAGAGATAATTACTGCAAGTATAGTAAATAACTGTTTTAGATATTTAGAGCTGCAGCTCCACCAAAGAAACCAGAATAACACACACACACACACACACACACACACACAATTGTCTCAGTGTACCATTAAACCGGTACATCATAACAGCCCTGTGTGTGTGTGTGTGTGTGTGTGTGTGTGTGTAACTGGGACCTTGAGTCTCTTGAGCAGCCTCCGTCACACACACCTCCAACATTTCACACCTGGTTCTGACATTACAGGAGCCTGAGTGCATGCTGCTTCACACACACACACACATAGAGCACAGTGACGTTCATAAAATGTCTACACAATAAATGCACCAGAGCATATAATGCGCACACACACACACAGTGGTTTTGTGTAGTAATTGCTCTGTGCCAGAGTCATTAGTTTCCTGCCTTAAATCTAACACACACACACTCGCTTACACTGTCTGTCTCTCTCTCTCTCTCTCTCTTTCTCTCCATTTCTGAATAATAATAAATCCTACTGAATTGCAGAAGTTAATCAATATTGATTGATTCTAAATATTTAGAGAGTAATAACACTTTGTGAGAGTAATAACACTATTAATAAAAGTGTTAAGTTTGCTTATAAAAGTAAGGTGAGAGTAAGGTCAGTAATGATTCAGTCAGTAACAGTAATGATTCGGTCAGTGACATAATGATTCGGTCAGTAACAGTAATGATTCGGTCAGTGACAGTAATGATTCGGTCAGTGACAGTAATGATTCGGTCAGTGACAGTAATGATTCGGTCAGTGACGATAATGAATCGATCAGTGACAGTAATGATTCGGTCAGTGACAATGATTCAGTCAGTGACAATGAATCGATCAGTGACAGTAATGGTTCGGTCAGTAACAGTAATGATTCGGTCAGTAACAGTAATGATTCGGTCAGTGACAGTAATGATTCTGTCAGTAACAGTAATGATTCATTCAGTGACAGTAATGATTCAGTCAGTGACAATGAATCGATCAGTGACAGTAATGACTCGGTCAGTGACAGTAATGGTTCGGTCAGTGACAGTAATGGTTCAGCCAGTGACAGTAATGGTTCAGCCAGTGACAGTAAGGTTTCGGCCAGTAACAGTAAGGATTCGGTCAGTAACAGTAAGGATTCGGTCAGTGACAATAAGGATTCGGTCAGTGACAATAATGATTCATTCAGTAACAGTAATGATTCAGTCAGTGACAATAATGAATCAGTCAGTGACAGTAATGAATCGATCAGTGACAGTTATGAATCGTCAGTAACAGTAATGATTCGGTCAGCGACAGTAATGAATCGGTCAGTCACAATAATGATTCATTCAGTAACAGTAATGATTCAGTCAGTGACAATAATCATTCAGTCAGTAACAGTAATGAATCGGTCAGTGACAATAATGAATCGGTCAGTGACGGCAATGAATCGATCAGTCACAGTAATGATTCGGTCAGTAACAGTAATGAATCGGTCAGTGACAATAATGAATCGGTCAGTGACGGCAATGAATCGATCAGTCACAGTAATGATTCGGTCAGTGACAGTAATGAATCGGTCAGTTACAGTAATGATTCCGTCAGACAGTAATGAATCGATCAGTTACAGTGGTGAATCGGTCAGTAAGAATAAGGGTGACAGCAGACTCACAGCTACAGGAAGAAAACCATTAACAATTATTAGTTCAGTCAATCTATAGTAAGTTTGTCAGTAATAATTAACATGGTTACATGGTGCTGAGTGTTTGTGAGGGAACACACACACACACACACACACAGTAGAATTATATTCCTTAATTACAGAGTCAGTAATTAGTTCATGAACAGTTACTGCTGATAACCTTAACTGCAACACTTTATTTCTCTCTGTCTCTCCCTCTTTTATACTTTCTCTTTTTCTTTCACTCACTCTCTCAATGCCAAGAGGGTGGTTGTGTGTGTGTGTGTGTGTGTGTGTTTCTAAGTAAATGGGCAGGAAGAGGCAGTCTAGATGATGTCATGCTTTTATTTCATTTTTTCTACCTTTTTTAGTCATAGAGAGTCTGGAAGGCCGTCAGCTCTGACTGACTGACGCGCACATACACACACGCACACACACACACACACGTCTGTAGTAGCTGTGTTTAGACATTGCTGAACAATGCGAGTGTGTGTTCAGCATTGTTTTCTTGATCAACAAAGACTCGTCACTTCCGTCTGTCTGACACTTTCTTTCTCATGTTCCAACTTTCTCTCTGTCTCTCCAGTTAATTTCACATCACTGAGCTGGATAAAACCACACACACACACACACACACACACACACACAAAACACAGTCTGGCTATGTGTATAAAACCATACCCCAGTTACTTTGCACTGCATTAGTCAGGGTATTTTAATAGCTCATGTCTGAAATAGCCAGAGTGTTGATATCCCATAATGCACTGCAACATGCTAGAGTATAATATATTATTCAGAACACCTAGGGAATTAGGAGTAGGAGAAAGGGAATATGGGACAGAGAGTACGCTAAAGGGAGTAGGGGATAGGAATTAGTATGTAAGGGATAGAGAGTAGGGGACATGGAGAAAGTTAAACAGAGTAGGGGATAGGGTGTATGCTAAAGGGAGTAGGGGATAGTGAGTAGGGAATATGTTGAAAGAGAAAGGGAGTAGGGGATAGGGTGTATGCTAAAGGGAGTAGGGGATAGGGTGTATGCTATAGGGAGTAGGGGATAGGGTGTATGCTATAGGGAGTAGGGGATAGGGTGTATGCTAAAGGGAGTAGGGGATAGGGTGTATGCTAAAGGGAGTAGGGGATAGGGTGTATGCTAAAGGGAGTAGGGGATAGGGTGTATGCTAAAGGGAGTAGGGGATAGGGTGTATGCTAAAGGGAGTAGGGGATAGGGTGTATGCTAAAGGGAGTAGGGGATAGGGTGTATGCTAAAGGGAATAGGGGATAGTGAGTAGGGGATAGGGTGTATACTAAAGGGAATAGTGGATAGTGAGTAGGGACATATATGTTGAAAGAGAAAGGAAGTAGGGAATAGTGAGTAGGGGATATGCTGAAAGAGGAAGGGAGTAGGGGATAGTGGGTAGGGGATATGCTGAAAGGGATAGTGAGTAGGGGATTGTGAGTAGGGGATATGCTGAAAGAGGAAGGGAGTAGGGGATAGTGAGTAGGGGATAGTGAGTAGGGGATAGTAAGTTGGGGATATGCTGAAAGAGGAAGGGAGTAGGGGATAGTAAGTAGGGGATATGCTGAAAGAGGAAGGGAGTAGGGGATAGTGAGTAGGGGATATGTTGAAAGAGGAAGGGATAAGGGGATAGTGAGTAGGGGATTGTGAGTAGGGGATAGTAAGTAGGGGATATGCTGAAAGAGGAAGGGAGTAGGGGATAGTGAGTAGGGGATTGTGAGTAGGGGATAGTGAATAGGGGATATGCTGAAAGAGGAAGTGAGTAGGGGATAGTGAGTAGGGGATAGTGAGTAGGGGATAGTGAGTAGGGGATATGCTGAAAGAGGAAGGAAGTAGGGGATAGTGAGTAGGGGATATGTTAAAAGAGGAAGGGAGTAGGGGACAGGGAGTAGGGTACAGTCAGTGAGGTGAGTATGTGTAGTGGTTTATAAACTGTGTGTTTTAAGATTTGAATTCACAATGTTTATATATATTTGAATGCTCCATTTTAATCTAGAACCCGGGTCCATGTTTTGACAGCGTAGAGACAGACTGAGCGCTAGATAAATGATCTATAATTATAAACCAAGAGCACACAGTGACGCCATGTGGAGCGCAGTACGCTTAGGAACCAATAAACCGCTTAAACTACAGGATTTTATTTACATCATGACCATCACAGTCTGACCTTCACTTTCTACATCAATTTTTCTGCATCGTCTTCAAACATTTTACTGCAGAACATGTGTGTGTGTGTGTTTGTTTCAGATGGCCCTGTGGAGTAGTGCTACACAATTTCACCTTCTGTATTGTATGTGGCATTAACACACTGCCTTTATAACATACTGCCTGTATAGCGTTAATTAATATTCATTAGGAGCTCATTAATATTCAAATACATTTGGGGTCATTTAAATTCGAATGCACATTTTAAAGGAATACACACACACACACACACACGCACGTATACGTATGCGCGCACAGAAGGCATTTGTCACTTATAAATATACAAACTTTCCACAAAAACATGTGTTGTCCACACACACAGCTGGAACCACTGGGTTTACCGTGTGTGTGTGTGCACACATATGAGTGTGTGTGTGTAGAATAAAGGTGCTTTTGTGTGGATGAATGTTCTCTTCAGTTCTCAGACACATCACACCTTCCTGTTGCTTTCACACGCCGGCTACAAGAGTGTGTGTGTGTGTGTGTGTGTGTGTGGGTTGGGGGGCTGGTGATTTGGTGGGTGGGGCCTCAGCATAGCCAGTGATCTCATTGGAACTGTGTGTGTGTGTGTGTGTGTGTGTGGTTTGGAAGGCATACATGTGCGCAGTGTGGAGCTGCATCAGTGAGCTGGAGCCACCACTGCTCACCACATCTCTCTCTCTCTCTCTCTCTCTCTCTCTCTCTCTCGATTGCTTACTTGCTCGTCCTGTCGTTTGTCCACTTACTCGTTCGAGCTCTGAGTGCTGGAAGTGCTCGCATGTACAAGCTTCATCAAACCTGAGGGAGGAAAAGGAACAGATACAAGTGTTCTAACTGGATCTCTTTCTGTCTTTCTCTCTCTCTCTCTCTCTCTCCCCCCCCTCCCTCACTATCTCTTTTTTTTTTCTTCTCATCTTTCTTTCTCCACCTGTCTGTCTCTGGTGCAGTCGTCTGGAGCGCCGGTTGAGAATGATCCTCTGGGTGCTCTTCCTCCAGGATGGGGTGAGTCCTGCTACACACACACACACACACACACACACACATACACACACACACACAGAAAGAAGGACAGCTGAACAAAAGAGGGTACAAAATTACCCACAATTAAGAATTAGAATTTGACTTTTGATAGATAGATAGATAGATAGATAGATAGATAGATAGATAGATAGATAGATAGATAGATAGATAGATAGATAGATAGATAGATAGATAGATAGATAGATAGATAGATAGATAGATAGATAGATAGATAGATAGATAGATAGATAGATAGATAGATAGAGGGGGAGAGAGATGCCCAGTAAGAAAGATGAAATGGCCGCTGTAGAAGTAAAAAACATATAGTATATAAATGGAAGACAGTAAGAGTGAGACAGAATGTGGTGGAGAGAGAGAGAGGAACAAGCAGACTTGGAGAGAGTGAGACGTGTAATTTGTAACCTTTGCCATGTTAATGAATAAGCACTGTTTAATTGAAAATGGGTTAAGAGACAGAGAGTAAGACAGAAAGTGAGAGATAGAGAGAGACAGACAATTACAGACAGTTACACACACACACACACACACTATACTGTGGGGAGTGTGGGAGAATGAGCTAAAAGAGCAGTGTGTGTGTGTGCATAGTGTGGAAAGGGGGATGATGGTTGATGATGGTTGTAATGTTAGGACTACTGTTCCAACACCACACACACATACACACACACACACACACACACACACACACACACATAATGAGAACAGTATGGCAGAGAGAGGGGGGCTGTCTCTGGAAAGTGTGTGTGTGTGTCTGTATGTGTGTCTGTGTCTGTGTGTGTGTGTGTGTGTGTGTGTGTGTGTGTGTGTTTTGGTGTAGGGAGGGGCAATGGTACCAACTTTGGTCAGAAAGTTAGCTGGTCAAGACTGCAATAACACACACACCAGCTGAGTCAAACACCTCAGTCTGTCTGTTGGTATGCTTGAGTTTTAGTGAAATGCCACACTGACCTGCTACATTTTAGTCTGCACTGCTAACACACACACACACACAATCCAAACTTTTGTACTTTTATATGATTTCATTAAGCAGATTATAAGATAAAATTCTGTCACTCTCCCTGTCTCATTCTCTCTCTCTCTCTCTCTCTCACTTTTTCGTGTCTCACTCTCTGTGTGTGTCTCTGTTACAGAAAAGCGCCAGGACAATGGCAGAGTTTATTTTGTCAATCACAACACACGCACCACGCAGTGGGAGGATCCTCGAACCCAAGGGTGAGTGTTTGTATGCCCCGCCTCCTCATGTGACATGCTCTACCCATTCTGACTGTATGCTATCCCCCATATTTTTAAAAAAAAAATTTTAATGAAAGCAACTTAAGCGAACATCATCAAGTACTAAAATGTCTGTAAAAATTAATTTCACATTCACTCACAATCTGGTGTGTGTGGGTGTGTGTGTGTTCAGGATGATCCATGAGCCCCCACTGCCCCCTGGCTGGGAGATGAAATACACTGCTGAGGGTGTGAGATACTTTGTGGATCATAATTCTCGCACCACTACCTTCAAAGACCCGCGTCCGGGATTTGAGTCAGGGTAAATATCACACACACACACACGCGCACATGTGCACACATGCACACACAGTGCAGGCTTTGATACAAGGTAAATACTACATACATAGCTAAGCCAGTTCTCTCTCATTTTTCTGTCATTCTTTTTTATTTTCTTTCTTTTTTCTTTGCCCACTTCCTCTCGTCTCGCCACTGCTGAGGAAGCACATATCTCACATCTGCTCTGCTTCTTATATAACACTCCCTATGCTCAGTGTAGTTCTTGGCTGTAGTGACTCACTGTGTAAAGGCCCTGGGTTACTGATCAGAAGGTCAAGGGTTTAGTTCCACTGCCTAGATCCACACTAGTGCACATGATGTCCCACTATAGTCCTCACCGTGCAGCTCCACGCTAGGGCCCATTCTGTCTTGCAGTTTTGGCTATGCATCTCCATGCTGAGGCCTGTCCTATTCCACTCTAGTCCTTACTGCCCGGCACCACACTAGTGCCCATAATGTCCCACTATAGTCCTCACTGCGCAGCTCCATGCTAGTACCCAAGCTTATCCCTTCGTATAAGTCTTAAACCTGTATTTCCAAGCTAGGGTCCATTCTGTCCTGGAGTCATCCTCACTGAACAGCTAGATGCAGTGGTCCATTTCATCCTACTGTAGTGCCCAATGTACAGCTCAGTGTTGAGGTCCATTCTGTTTTAATATAGTTCTCACTGCGCAGCTCCATGTTAGGAACCATCCTGTAATGATATAGTTCACACAGCTCCATAGCAGGACCCATGCTGTCCCAATATAGTCCTCATTGTGCAGCTCCATGCTGGGCCTATGCTGTATGACTAGTCGTTCATGCCATCTTTATCTTTTCTTACTAAAGTCCTCACTGCCCAGTTCCATGCTGGGACTGGAAAATTTGTTTTACTGTGTTCACCACTGTGCAGCTCCATGCTGGGGCCCATTCCAGGTCCATGCTGATGAATAAGTATGTCAGTAACAGACAGGACAGGTCCTGATAAACTGTCTCACAGAAATAATGTGTGTGTGTGTGTGTAGCTCACGACAGGGTGGATCTCCAGGTGCATATGACCGAAGTTTCAGATGGAAATATCAGCAGTTCCGTTTCCTGTGCCATGTAAGTCAGGGAGTGTACAAATTCTTTAAAAATTGGTCATTTATTGGAAATACACTTTTCTGAATTAAAGCCCATGTTTGAAACTCTCTCTCTCTCTCTCCTCCCAGTCCAATGCTTTGCCCAGTCATGTGAAGATTTCAGTTTCCAGGCAGACTCTGTTCGAGGACTCATTCCAGCAGGTAACACACCAACGCCCATGCACACCAGGGTGTAATTTGTTTGTGTGTGTGTGTGAGAGAGAGAGAGAGAGAGAAAGAGAGATTAATTCTGTTGTCTCCCCAGATTATGAACATGAAGCCGTATGACCTGCGGAGGAGGCTGTACATCATAATGAGAGGAGAGGAGGGGCTCGACTACGGCGGCATCGCTAGGCAAGTTAGCATTAGCAGTGCGTGTGTCTGTCATGGTATCTGTGTTATAGTGTTCTATCTGTGCTGGCTGGTGTTTGGGTTCATGTGTTTGGCCCAGTGCTGGGACGTGTCCTCCTCAGTGTCCTGGTGGTGGTGTGCATAGTGTTTGTACTGTGTGTGTGTGTGTTTATTGTGTGTGCTCCATGTGTGTGTTTCCGTGTCTCCAGTGTCGTGTCAGTGGTTTTACCCTATGGTAGGTTAGATCATGCTGTTCTACCACAGGGTAGAACCACGGACGGGATGCTGGGGGTGTCTGCGCTGTGACCTCTGACCCCTAAATGACCCCTCCTATAAACGAGGGTCAGAAAGGTCATCGGCCTGGTGGTGGGTTCGTTCGGCTTGATTCACTACATGTGCCGCATTTCTTTGTGTGTGTGTGTGTCTATAAGGTCATGTGTCTCATGCTTGTATTCATTGTTATGTAACATACAGATGTCACACCTCCTTCACTAGGACTGTTTGTGATTTATTGAGTATTATCAATATGTTAACATTTTTTCTCCCCCCCCTTATCTGTCTCTCCCTCTATCTGTCTATCTTGTTTCTGTCTCTCTGTCCACCTCATCTGTTGACTGTTGGTATCTTCCTTGTCTCTCTCTCTCTCTGTCTGTCTTTCTGTCTATCTGTTTCTCTCTCCTAAACCTGTCTGTCTCTCTCTCCCCTGGTCCATCTGTCTGTCTCTGTTCAACTGTCTGTGTCTCTCTCTCTCTCCTTGTCTCTCTCTCTCTCTCTCTCTCTCTCTATCTCTTCCCCTGTCCACCTGTCTGTCTCTCTCCACAGGGAGTGGTTCTTCCTGCTGTCCCATGAGGTGTTGAACCCGATGTACTGTCTGTTTGAATATGCCGGTAAAAATAACTACTGTCTGCAGATAAACCCCGCCTCCTCCATAAACCCTGACCACCTCACTTACTTTCGCTTCATTGGACGCTTTATCGCCATGGTGAGAACCATTACCCAAAATCCCTCTGTTCCGTTCTGACCTCTTCTATGCTTTTTTTTTCCTAGCTTAAAATAAAAAGGTTCATGATAAGTTTTTAAGAACATTTTCCTGCATATTGTTTTAAATTGCAATTTTTTCAAATTACTATTTTCAAAAACTATAATTTTTTCATTTTATTTATTTTTTTTCTGATACGCAAAAATCTAAATGTTTTCCCTAATTCAGCACTTTTCTCTGCTTTCTGGTTTTGTTTCCAGCCTTTTACAAATAACAGTCCTGAAGTTAGCCCCGCCCCGATTTAGACCACACCTTCAAACATTGAAAACTAATCTTTTAGCAAAGCCGCAGTTACGTTAAACAGAGTGTGTGTGTGTGTGTGTTAGTTATGGAGTGAATAGCTGCTTTATTCGCACCGGCCCCACCCCTCTCTTCTCCTCCCTCACATCCCCATTAAACCCAGCTAAGTCTGGGGGCCCCTCCGCCCAACACACACATACACACACACACACACACACACACACACACACGTTCTGCATGAGCTCAGCACCGCACCCAGCCCACACCCGCCAGCGCACACACTATATTTAGTCTGTAGTTTTGCACACACACACACACACACACACACTGCTCTTTTCTCTGCACCCCCCCCCCAATTCACTTCAGTTTCATTTTATTTACTGCAACTCTTTTAACAACAAGCTACACATTTACCTCAGAGCAGAGCTACATTAATAAACCAAGAGGTTTCTAACCTAGACTTAACGACTGAGATTGTGTCCTGAAGTCTCCTTGGACAAACATTCCGATTTCAGTAAAGACCTTTCTGCATTGTGATCTGCATTTGCAGGAACGTCCAGTCAGCAGGTCCATTACTGCAGTCCAAACCCTAACATCAGCTAGTTATTCTATAAGAAGTTTATATTTCATATTTCAATGATATTTCTGAAATGAAAGAAAGCTGTCCTAGTGATATTATCTTCATGAGCTCCAAATGAAAGACTGGAGTCAATAATCACACCAAGGTATTTTACTGCTGCACACGATGAAACGGCTGAGTCCATACAGATTTACTCTGTAAACACAGAGCTCGCTTCTGGCTGCCTATGGTCCTGGTAGAAGTACTGCTGTCTGGTCAGAAGAGTAGGAGGAAGTTACTCAGCATCCAATGTCTAATGTCTTTTACACATTCCTCAAGTGTATTAAGCTGGTGTCTGTCATCTGGATTCGCTGAAACTTACAGCTGTGTGTCATTAGCATAGCACTGGAGGCTAATACTATGTTTCAGAATAATCGTACCCAGAGGTAGGGTATATGGGGAAAAGTGCAGTGGCCTAAAACAGAACCTTGTGTAATGCCGGAGTGTTCGGTCATTTACTACTTTAACCAGCACTGACTCAGTACTGTGATGAAGCCTGGCTGAAAGATTTTGTGAATATTGTTCCTCTGCTAGTATGAGATTAGCTGCTAAGCTACAACCTCTTCTAGTATCTTAGAGATAAAGGTGGCGGTTATAGTTAGAGGCTCAAGATCTGCTTCTTAATCATCAGTCTGATAATGTTTGGGTTCTCTCATTTATGAATGGGTTATTTCATTTCTTTCTGAAATGTGTGTGTGTGTGTGTGTGTACAGGCACTGTATCATGGGAAGTTTATCGATACAGGCTTCACTCTGCCCTTCTACAAGCGCATGCTGAATAAAAAACCCACGCTGAAGGATCTGGAGTCCATCGACCCAGAGTTCTACAACTCCATCCTCTGGGTCAAGTCAGTGTCCTTACACTCTCACCTTCACTACATCTCCATCCTCCATCCCATCATCTCCACTTGCACCTCTCTACCTCTTCACTGCCTCCCTTAATGCCATTTTCACGTCCACCCACACTTTCTCTCCTCACCTCATTTCTTACCCACGACTCCACCTTCAACCTCCTCCTCTGCACCCACACCTTTATCACTAGAATTCTTACCTCCTTCCCTCAATCCTCAACTTCAGTTCCTGGTTTTTTTTTTTAATCACACCACCTCCACCTTTGCACCACCATGGTTCCTCTTATCAGCTCCATCTACACTTCCTCACTTCTACATCTCCGTCCTTAGCTCCACCGTTGCACCATCACACACTAACTCACACAATCACACACTAACCCGAGAGTATTACATACCAATTCACACTATTACACAATTACACATGCTAACTGAAGACTGTTACACACCAACTTACATTATGCTGATGCTAGCCATGTGACCTTAACTAGTTTCAAGATGTCTCGGAGTGACATTTTGGTGTGTGTGTTTGTGGGTGTTTGTCTTCGTCACAGGGAAAACGATGTGGAGGAGTGTGGAGTCGAGCTGTATTTTGCACAGGACATGGAGATTTTGGGAAAGGTGTCCACGCACTCACTGAAGGATGATGGTGAGAATCTCCTGGTCACCCAGGAGAACAAGGAGGAGTACATCAGGTACTGACACTACTTCTAATCTCGTTAACCCTGCCTCTCTGCCAAACAAGTGTGGCCCCTGCCCAGCCAAGCAGCACTCATTACACAATGATCTGTCTGTTATAGCATTAAGATTAAGACTAATGTTGGGATTAATTGTAGGATTTGTGGATTTGAGCAGGAATTAATTTAGGGTTGGGGTTTGGGACTGTGGTTAATGAAATATTGTTCTTAGCATTGGGCTGGGACAAATATTAGATTTAGTGAGGTTTAATATTGGCATTAATGTCAGTCTTGTTCCTCTCAAGGTTTCTTCCTCATTCCATCTAAGGGAGTTTTTCCTCACCACAATCGCCACCGGCTTGCTCACTAGGACTTTTTACACTATGTTTTTGATTCCTATGTTCTGTAAAGCTGCTGACAATGTTTGTTGTTAAAAGCGCTATACAAATAAAATTGAATTGAATTGTGTGTGTGTGTTAAGTTTGCTGACAGACTGGCGGTTCTCGCGGGGAGTGGAGGAACAGACCAAAGCATTTCTAGATGGCTTTAATGAAGTCGTTCCACTCGAATGGCTCCGTTACTTCGATGAGAAGGAGCTGGAGGTGGGTGGAGCTAACACAAAGCCACACCCCGTACACACTAAACTTCAGTGATTTAAATGACACCGATATCAATACACAGGCGACATCATCAACAAACAAACAACTGACACTAATCTGAAATTTACATACCTGTTTGAGCCCACAGTAATGTGTGTGTGTGTGTGTGTAGCTGATGCTGTGTGGGATGCAGGAGATTGATCTGAGCGACTGGCAGAAAAACACCATCTATCGCCATTACACCAAGAACAGCAAACAGATCCACTGGTTCTGGCAGGTAACATTGTGTGTGTGTGTGTGTGCTGTAACCATGACAACACTGCCCTGTAGCTCAGGCTAAATAAAGTTGTGTTGCTCTAGGTGGTGAAGGAGATGGACAATGAGAAAAGGATTCGACTGCTGCAGTTTGTCACAGGAACCTGCCGGCTGCCTGTGGGAGGATTCTCCGAGCTGATAGGTAACCTTCATATAATAATAATAATAATAACAATAATAATCCTATCAAATCTACCTAGCAAGTTAGATGTGATCAACACCAAAGGCCAAAAATTAGTCTCAGCAGTCGGAATAAACCTGTAGAGATGCTCAGTGTAACCCGGACCTTCTCCTGTCCGCTCTTCCTCAGGGAGTAACGGACCACAGAAGTTCTGCATCGACAAAGTGGGCAAGGAGACATGGCTGCCGAGGAGCCACACCTGGTGAGAGACACATCTGATCTGGTTTACTGCATCACACCTCTGCACAGCACACACAGCGTCCAGCAGTAACTGACTAGCCGCGTTAAATAAAACATTCCAGGAAACACTCATTAATAGTTTATTAGTTACTGTACGTTTTTATTTTTTCAATGAACACATCTGCTTTATTTATTTAAATATAAAATACAAAACCAGGAACAGTTCAGATGAACTAGAGGATGTAGTAATGATGAGACAGAAAATCGGTTTGGATTACTGCTCTCAATTTTTCTTGAGTTTTGGGAGCTTTAGGAGTTTTCTTGGGTTTTTGTGATATCTCGAGGTAACATGGGACTAAAAAAATCGTGTGTAAATAATAATAATGTTTTGCTTTTATATTATTATATTATATCAAATTCTTAGTGGTTAGCACGTTCGCCTCACACCTCCAGCGTCCTGGGTTCGACTCTCGCTCCTGCTCACTGTGTGCATGTTCTCCCCGTCCTCCGGGTGCTCCAGTTTCCTCCCACAGTCCAAAGACATGCTTCTAGGCTGATTGGAGTCTCTAAATTGCCCGTAGTGTGTGATTGCGTGAGTGAATGAGTGTGTGTGTGTGCCCTGCGATGGGTTGGCACCTCGTCCCGTCCAGGGTGTATCCTGCCTTGATGCCCGATGATACCTGAGATGAGGCACAGGCTCCCCGTGACCTGAGAATAGATCGGATAAGCGGTACAGACAATGAAATGAAATAAAATTTTAAAAAATATTGCCTCAAAGACTCAAAGTTCTACAGAAATCTGTATTAAAATAAAGTAAAAAATCCGATGAGTGAGGAGAAGAAAGTGATGTCCGGCGTGGACGTGTCTGAATAACGTCCGAGTTGAAATCTGTGCATCTTCTCGTCCTCCTGCAGCTTTAACCGCCTGGACCTGCCGCCGTACAGGAACCTGGAACAGTTGCGTGAGAAGCTTCTGTTTGCCATCGAGGAGACCGAGGGCTTCGGTCAGGAGTGAGGGCGCAGACTGAGAGGAGGAAACACCAAGCTACACTCCTGAGATCGGGACAAGACCACAGACAAATATATCGCTTTTACACCATAAACACAGGATCTTAGCACTCTTTACATTCATTTACGCTAATTTAAAATATAACTATTACAATTTTATTTATGTAGCACTTTTTAAAAGACCAAACTTTACAGAATGAAATGTGCAAATCACATAGAAAAACAGTAAAGTGCTGAAAAGCCTTTAAAACCATTACCACGGCAACACTTCCCGGACCAAAAATCTTAGGCTTTGTCCCTTTAAGCCTCCAGTAGATGGCGCCCCAGCTCCTCCATCCCATTGTGGGGGGCTCAGCATCACAACCTTTTAAATAAAATGATTATAGATATAACTCACAGTGAACACATCGCACCTGGAGACACCACGAGCCTCGTACACACCGACAGAGCGGGGAAGACTAGTGTGTACGTCTCACACACACACAAACACACACACACACACCCATAGATCAAATTGTGTGTGGTGATCTGGTGTAACCATGGCAACCAGCAGTGACCTCAAGTTAGGGGGTGTGAACGCAGGTGAAGCGGGTAAAATGAGCGACACAGAGAGAGAGAGAGTGTGTGTGTGTGTGAGTGTGTGTGTGTGAGTGTGTGTGTGGGTGCACACTAAAAAGGAACATGATTTTATTCCTAAGTTTTGTATTTGATTTGTGTTAATTGTGAGACGGTGTGTGTTAATGTACAGAGAGTGTGTATGTGAGCATGAGGAGAGGAGAGGAGTGTGTGAGTAACTGGTGTACAAACGTCCATAATTAAACACCATATGTACAGAACGTGTTTGTGGAATTAATTTAAGCTGGACGTAAGACACACACACACACACACTAATCATTTACAGAAGTGATATTACACAAACTTCTGTTCATATATTGAAACAAAATCATCTGTGTTTGTTTGTGTGTGTGTATACATGCAAACACGCTAGAGGCTTCTGTGATGGACAGTTGTGTGTGTTGAGTACACACGAGGGCTTAGTGCGTTTGCATGGGTGTGTGTCACGCTGTCAGGAGTGTTTGTGTTGATTGCGAGATAAAGCCTCCCGATGCACCGTGATCCACTTTCTGTCCAACACTGACACCAAGATGACTTCACCCAACTTTACTAAACACACACTGCTCCACCCAACATCCCAGGGCACTGTGAGCTGCTCTGAAAACTGACTGTAGCCCATTTGCTCTGCTGCACAAAGTATTGGCGCCCCAATTCGCTGAAAAATACGTTAGCCGAGAGTCATCTTTAAAGCTGGATGCATGGCTGCAGTTTTTCTTGTAGCATGCAGTGTGGTAGCTTAGAGGTTAAGGTGCTGGATTACTGAGCAGAAGGTTGTGAGTTTGAATGCCAGGCCCACCAAGCTGGTGCCACTGCTACTGCTGGGCCCCTGAGCAAGGCCCTTAAATGCTCAATTGTATAGTCGCTCTGGATAAGGCACAAATAGACCTACATATACAAAAGTAATGTTTTTAATTAAATAAATATGTAAATGAAAATCCTAATAAAGATGAACATGGTGCTGAAAGATTGCTACAGGAGTAAAGAAGAAGATGATGAAATAAAGTAAGACGTATTAAGGAGGTAAATTTCCCTTGTTCTGATGATCTCTGTGTGGAATAGATCTGATGCAGAAATGGTGAGTTACTGATTCACTGTGATTCACAGTTCAGTGTCGACACAGAACCATTCAACTCACTTCCCTTAAGTGTGTATTGATGTGTTCTGTGAAGTTCTGCTGGTCTGTTTGAGGGTGTATCCCATCACACACCCAGTGATCCCTGTTTAAAGATGCTTACTAAGATTTATTCCCCTTCATCCCCTCAACATTTTTAATACAGAACATTAGTTCATGCGTCACATTACCGTGTTAGCGAGGCCGAGCGTCATGTCAGTTTGCACTCATCGCTTCGTTCCAATACCCTGAAGGTTTCGCCGTTCATCACCGTGGCTCAGGAATTACAGACACTTGAACGAATGTGGAATTTAAACAGAAGAGAACTTTAGTGAATTGCTTTGGGATCCTGACTGTGAAGTTTTTGGGAAGCAATTCTGTCCCATCTTTAGCCCTCTGGGTGACAGAAATGTCCTCATGTTTAGATAACACAAAGAAGAGTAAATACTACGTGTTTAAAATGAAATTTGGGGACTGTTTCTCAGGCATCTACAGTTAATTGTTTATAATGTACGGTGCATCCGGAAAGCATTCACAGCGCTTTACTTTTTCCACCTTTTGTTATATCTACAAAAACTCTGTTTGAAATCTTTGGAAATTTATTAAAAATAAAAAAAGGTCCCAATGAGCACAGTGTCCTCCATCATCCGTAAATGGAAGAAGTTTGGAACCACGAGGACTCTTCCTAGAGCGGGTCGCCCGGCCAAACCAAGTGATTGGGGGAGAAGGACCTGAGTCATAGAGGCACTTCCATCTCTCTCTCTCTCGGCTATCTGACCTGATCGAGTACATTTCGGCACTGACACCGCAGACTCCTCTCCTTCACCACATCAAACAAACAAACACACACACAGATACACAGCACTGACACGGGAGACTCCTTCCACATATCATACACACACACACACACAGATACACAGCACTGACACGGGAGACTCCTTCCACATATCATACACACACACACACACAGATACACAGCACTGACACGGGAGACTCCTTCCACATATCATACACACACACACACACACACAGATACACAGCACTGACACGGGAGACTCCTTCCACATATCATACACACACACACAGATACACAGCACTGACACGGGAGACTCCTTCCACATATCATACACACACACACACACACACACACAGATACACAGCACTGACACGGGAGACTCCTTCCACATATCATACACACACACACACACAGATACACAGCACTGACACGGGAGACTCCTTCCACATATCATACACACACACACACACAGATACACAGCACTGACACGGGAGACTCCTTCCACATATCATACACACATACACACAGATACACAGCACTGACACGGGAGACTCCTTCCACATATCATACACACACACACACACAGATACACAGCACTGACACGGGAGACTCATCCGTAAATGGAAGAAGTTTGGAACCACCAGGACTCTTCCTAGAGCAGGCCGCCCGGCCTAACCAAGTGATCGGGGGAGAAGGACCTTAGTCATGGAGGTGACCAAGAACCCGATGGTCACTCTGAAAGAGCTCCAGCGTTTCTCTGTAGAGAGAGGAGAACCTTCCAGAAGAACAACCATCTCTGCAGCACTCCACCAATCAGGCCTGTTTGAAAGGGTGGCCAGAGGGAAGCCACTCCTCAGTAAAAGACAGAGAGAGAGGGCAAGAGAAAAAGAGAGAGAGAGAGAGATTTAATTGTAAAATATTTATTAAAAAGCCTTTTTTTAATTAAAGAAAACAGATTGTTTAAAAGGTTAAAATATTAAACTGACCATAAAACTGTAACAAACGGCTCGACAACGCCCTCTATGTTCCTCGTGAGTCAGATATGGAACTGAGACCGGAAGTTCGGGATCTCTTCATCCGGCGTGAACTGCACGCGCTTGTGTTTTGAATTCTCTGAGTTCGTTACAACCGGTTTCGGTGCACGCGAAGACATTCCTGCTGCATATCTCTCTCTCTCTCTCTCTCTCTCTCTCTCTCTGTATGTTAATGTGAGATGTGGGACCCGGATGAAGTGGCTCGGATGTGTTATGAGCGCTACACGGCGCTGCCGCGGAGAGGGAAACCGGAAGAAGGTCGTGAGTGGACACAGCTCGCGGCGGTGGTTCAGGTCACGCGCTGTCCCGACACAAACACCGGTGGGTGCACGCGCGCTTTCCTCAGCGTTCAGTGTTCAACAATGTAAACTTTAACAGACAAAGTGAAATGTTGCAACTGACCCCCCCCCCCTTAACAGGGGACGGTTGCAACATTCATTAAAATGTAATTAAAAAATACATTATATAACATCATACTGCAATTTCTTTATTTTATTTGTGAACAGACAGGGTTAAATTGGTTAAACTGATAAAGACTGATAAAGGGTCTCAGGTGAGAAATCAATACGGGAAGGTGTCTCTTGGGCAGTTCCAGCAGGTGCGGGCAGCACAGGTGGCAGTGGTTGAGCAACAGCAGCTGGAGTTAGGATCTGCAGGAGGTGTAGGCAGGGCAGATGGAACTGGTGGAGCTGCAGTAGATGGAGGAGGATGGTCTGTCACCAAAGATGGTGCAAAGTCAACATCTTGGAAGACCTCCCCATTAAATGGCCAAATGCCAGTGCACCTAAAACCTGACTGCACATTTCCTGGTGTTGCTGCCAAAGGGAGGGCCAACCTAACAATCCCAGGAATGTCATAAATTGACATTGTCAGCCCTGGGTGGCTCTTCATCCATGAGTCACAGAAGGAGTTCACAGCTCATTTTAGAGGTCCATAAACAGTACGATCCAGTGGCTGTAGTTTGTGAGAGCAGTGAGGTAGAAAGAAAAGCAAGACAATTCCATTGTCTCTGCAGAAATTTATTCCTGTCAGAGACAAATGGGCTGAGTGGTTGTCCAGTATAAGCAGGACTTTAGCATCCACTGAGGACGTGTTGGAAATGCTTCAGAAACACGATAAAGTCTTCTTCCAGCATCCACCCAGATGCATTGGCTGTTCCAGTGCATCTAGGTGGGCCATCACGGATAAAATGTTCTTTGAAATGGACACGAGGGAATACAAAGTGAGGTGGGATCATATTCCCCCGTGCATTGACTGCACAAGAAAGGGTCAAGAGTGTCTTTCTGCTGATGTGGATGACCCAAACTGTCTACTGCCACGCCTGGCAACAATATTTTCTGGGTTTTGGACGGTTGTAACCCCCGTTTCATCTATGTTCCACAAATCTTTTGAATGAAATTTGTTGCAACAGCAAGCTGGGATGGTTGCAACACCTTGTTACAACTGTCCCTACTCTGACAGCCATGATAAAACTTGCTATGCTAGCTAGACACAACAGCTTTGACACTTGCTAGCTATGCCTATTAGAAGCTAAGCAAACACTGATTTAAATTATATGAATGAACAAAAACAGTTTAGACAGTATGAGAAAAATTCTGAGCATTAAAAAAAAATACTTTTTTTACCTTGAATTTTGCTTTTTCTAGAAGGAATGGTCACACACGTCTGATTTCTTGCACACACACACACACACTGATACACAGCACTGACACTGGAGACTCCTTCACCACATCACACACACACACACTGATACACAGCACTGACACTGGAGACTCCTTCACCACATCACACACACACACACACACTGATACACAGCACTGACACTGGAGACTCCTTCACCACATCACACACACACACACACACACACACACACACACTGATACACAGCACTGACACTGGAGACTCCTTCACCACATCACACACACACACACACACACACACTGATACGCAGCACTGACACTGGAGACTCCTTCACCACATCACACACACACACACACACACACACACTGATACACACACACTGATACACAGCACTGACACTGGAGACTCCTTCACCACATCATACACACACACACACACACACACACTGATACGCAGCACTGACACTGGAGACTCCTTCACCACATCACACACACACACACACACACACTGATACACAGCACTGACACTGGAGACTCCTTCACCACATCATACACACACACACACACACACACTGATACACAGCACTGACACTGGAGACTCCTTCACCACATCACACACACACACACACACACACACACACACACACACACACACTGAAACACAGCACTGACACTGGAGACTCCTTCACCACATCACACACACACACACACACACACACACACACTGATACACAGCACTGACACTGGAGACTCCTTCACCACATCACACACACACACACACTGATACGCAGCACTGACACTGGAGACTCCTTCACCACATCACACACACACACACACACACACACACACTGATATGCAGCACTGACACTGGAGACTCCTTCACCACATCACACACACACACACTTCTCTTCACAGAAACTTCACCACATCATCCATATTTATATTTTGTTTGTGTGGCACTTCTCCTGTACACGTCCCTGTGAACGAACTCAGTTACTGTAGAAACAGGACCACATTACTCTGGTTTATTATGTTATTTCTCAGACTGTATATTAGTGTGTATAGTGTATTACTATTTATATTAAAATTTTTACATTTTTATTTATTTATATTACAGTTTAGGTTCCCTAAATAGGGAGACCTTATCTGAAGATAAAAAATGTCCCATTTGGAAGCATAAGGAGCCGGGAAATAAGAGCGTAGTGCGTTTAGTGCTTAGTTTAGGACACACACAGCGGTCAAGTGGTGTTTGTGTACACAGTGTAATGACATCATGACATTTTTGGTTCATCAGACCTGAAGGAGGTGGTGGCCTTGGGGACAGGAACCAAGTGCATTGGACGCAGTGCCATGAGCCTTAAAGGTGAACACATGCACACCCTCCAGACTGTAAAGGCAAAACCCACACCCATACCTGGGTGTGAGAGAGATTCTGGTTAATGTAGCACTAACGATGTGTGTTTGCGTGTGTGTGTGTTCATCTGTTGGCTCTAAGCACTGGGTTTGTCCTCTTTGATGTAGGTGACGTCCTGAATGACAGCCATGCCGAGGTCATCGCCCGGAGGAGCTGCGTACGGTGTGTACCTTAAATGGCTCTGTCCCACAACCTAGAGCTCATCGCTACTTTGTGTGGGTGAGGGTGTGTGTGTGGGTGAGGGTGTGTGTGTGTGGGTTTATGTGGGTGTGGATTACTCATAATGCATCAAGACTGCAGACACTGATTGGTACAAGAAATAAAACTGAGAAACGAATCTAACAGTCTGGAAACAAAAGAAACAAAGCATTTTCAAAGCAAGAACGTATCTCATGAAAGCACAAGTGTTTAGGACATGTCCACTCCTTTACTTCCTTATTGAATGTATTTGTGTATAAAGGTGTGTGTGTATATGTGAAGTGAGCCGGGATGAAGCATGTAAAGGTCATAATATTTACTGTGTGTGTGTGTGCAGGTACCTTATGGAGCAGTTGTGTGTGGTGATGAGAGGTGGATACAGCTCTGTGTTCTGTCCCGCTGATCAAACAGGGAGGTGGAAGATTCGTCCTGACGTCTCCTTCCTGTTCTTCTGCAGTCACACGCCATGTAAACACACACAAACACAACCATGTCTCACAGACACACATGACATTCACATACACACTTCAAACTCACGTATACACACCTATTTCGTACACGCTCCATGTACAAACATTTTAAACATACAACTGAAGACATTGTTTCCATGACTAGGTGATAGTGTGCACGCTCCTTTGAGAACAGTGTATACTATCACAGCGTTTTTTCATGTTACTGTCAAGGTGGAGACGCCTCTATCATCCCCATGACGGAGAACGAGGCTCAGCCCTGCCCACTGGTCCCTCAAGGCAATCAGGAGTCAGAGCAGGGAGGCAGGAAGCGGAGTGCTGAGAATGAGACAGGTGGAGTGAAGAAGCGTGTCCGAGTGGACAGACGGCAGGACATTGCTGAAGATCCCCACAGTATCCAGGGTGTAGGTCCTGACAAAGTGGGCGTGGATTTGGGAAGTGAGTGTGAGGAGGTAAGCTCGGGTGAGCAGGTGTGTGACGTGCACCGCACCGGGGCAAAGTGTGTTCCCGGGTCGCAGAGCGACCCGCAAGGTCCGGGGCTGGACTTCCACACTGTGGGCACGTTGCGGGTGAAACCGGGTCGCGGAGAACCCACACACTCGCTCTCCTGCAGCGACAAACTGAGCCGCTGGTGTATGCTTGGTTTCCAGGGGGCGCTGCTGAGCCACTTCCTGCAGGAGGGTGTGTACTTTAGTGCTGTGGTGGTGGGGAAGTGTCCTTACAGCTCACACGCCCTTCACCGGGCCATCACAAGGTCAATACACATCTTCCTCACGGTTATTACACATTATTACATACCACTCTTTAATGTGACTACAAATTATCAATCACTCTACACATTTTTTTTTCTGTGTAATCTCTCTCTCTCTCTCTCACCCTCACCAGATGTGCGAATGTGACGGGTTTGCCAGCTGGATACTCTCCACACACTCCTGAGCTCCTGCAGTCCAGTGTGGAGTTCACACATGGTCGCACACACATACTGCAATCCCGTGATGCCTCTCAGCAGGGCCGTGTGGTGCCATGTGGAGCCGGTGAGTGCGGTGGTGGAGGCCTCTCACACACACACACACACACACACACACACTACAGCTATGTGAGGTCTGACCTGCCGTGTGTGTTTCAGCCATAAGCTGGTGTGGCATCTCCTCTCAGCCTCTGGATGTCACTGCTAATGGCTATAAGCAGGGTGTGACGAAGAAATCTCTGGGAACACCACAGGCTCGGTGAGCACCTGATTCTGAATATTTATTGTTTCTGTGATCATTTGCATATTTCCTCATTTGCATATTTCCTCATTTGCATATTTCTTCTCATCTTAAAAAGATCTTTAATCAGTAAGGTGGAGCTTTTCCACTCCTTCCTTAAGCTGCTGGAGTTAACAGACCCCTCAGCGCTTCCAGACTCCCTCAGGTGAGGACTTTTAAGCCCCACCCACATACATGCAATGTATGTAAAATGTGCACACTCGATTAAGAGTGCATAGAGTAGAATTCCGACTTTTCCCGAATTATTTTGACACTATGACTCCGCCCCCTATCCATTCCCATGTGCCAGAAGCTCTTTTTTTTTGGATAGTCCTGTTGCATAAAATAAGGCGTAATCTTCCAAATAACAGGGCTGAGGACTATTTTAATCAAACGGACCACAACACCATAATTGAATAATAAAAACCTGTGAGGTCAGGTGATAACGGTTAGGTTAGGGTTGTTCCATTTTCTCCTCAACACCAGAATTTGGTGTTGCTGCTGTTCTAAACTCCATTCTGCCATGTTTAATTATTTTATGGGGGTGGAGTTAAAAGCCCATGTGGGCGTGTCTACTATATGACTGACAGGAGAGATGTGCAGCCAGGGAGAGACTGATTTACATTGCACCACATTCTGTCATCACAGTATGTAATAGTGCGAAACACTCAACACGGTGGCTATATTAGGCGAAGCCCCGTCCCTCGACAAAAAGAGCCAATCACCTTGTTGGGTGTAGTGCAGGGAAAAGGCCAGCCAATCAGATGCTTACAGCACTGACTGAAGGATATGATTGATGTAGACTGTGGTGCTGTTTTGATGGAATTGGTTAATATTATTTTGCCCTTTTCACGTGTGTCAACATGAAACAGATGCTTTTGATTCTTACACACACAGGAAATTAAAAAGAGAGCTGAGAACTAAACCCCAAGACCAATCCCTTCCTGTTTATCTGTAATATGCACATCTGTGTGTGTGTTGCAGGGGAAAAGATCTGAGATCATATTTAGACTATAAAGTAGCAGCGGATGAATACCAGCAGGCCTGGACTGCACTGCGCACTCAAGCATTCAGGCTGTGGCCTCAGAGCCCTAGACACCTTCTGCACTTCATCTGACACACACACCCAGTGTCTAATGTAGGCTTTAAAATGAAACCATGACTGCAGCTCGCTATTAAAGTACCGTAAGCATTATGTACTGTTTTAAAAAAGCAGGGTTAAAAATTAAAATGGGAATTATTTCGTGTGTTTGGACATGATCACGTCTTATGATGTCATTGTTCTGCTTTTAAACTGAGGAAATGTGAGAAAGGGGACGGTTCTTTAAAAAAATATCTCATGTATATGTGTAGAGGTCAGCTGATGAGGTCAGAGGTCAACACCCCATCTCTTCTATAAGTGTGTGGTGTTCAATAATCTGCAGGACACAAATAAAAACACCACCATAAATACACCTGTTCCTGTGTGTGTTTATTGGTTTGGTCTTCCAGCTACCTTACCGCTTACATCACGCTCTTAAATACAGATATATATATATATATATATATATATATATATATATATATATATATATACACACACACACACACACACACACAGGGGTTGATAAAATGAAATGCCTAAAAGTGATTAATATTCATTCAATAATTATTAATAATGTAGATCGTCATGGCAGCACCTCTGATTATATCATCATCTTCATCATCATCTCACTCGCAGAGATACAGTAACATGAACACTACAACAGCAGGGACACACACACACAGTTTATTCATTATTAATCACCAGTCTCTCTTTCTCTCTCACACACACACTCATCCAGAAGAAATCAGAAGTGGGCGGGGCTTCTTTTAATATCCAAATGTGTTCTCTCCGCTATAGGCCACATACAGGAAGCCGTCCTCGTCCTTCTCCTTCTCATACAGTTGTCCCATAGTCAGACTACACACACACACACACACACACACACACACACACACACACACACACACACACACACACACACACACACACACACACACACACACACACACACAGCATTGTTATAGTGGTTTGTGACTCGCAGCATTTGCATCATGAAAACCACAATCAAAGGATTGATGTGCATGGGTTGGACAAAATACACATTGTTATAAAGTTTAATATTATTTTTGTAGGCTGCTGTGAAAAAGTAAATGTTGTGATTATCATTTATTTATTTTCTCTTGCTATTTATTGTCCATCTTGCATGACAGTATAAAACACATTGCTCAGCAGTGGTTAGTTTAAGATGTTGAAATGGGTGATTTGCCAGACTTACCTGCTCCAACCTCTCTGAAGCAACGAGTAGAAACTCTGCCTGATCAGGGGTGTCCAATCATATCCCTAAATGGCCAATGCAGGTTTTCATTCCAACCGAGCAGATGCCACACCTCAGTCTATCTAAAGATCAGCTGATTATCCAGCTTGATTGGAATGTAAACCAGTGCCACAACTGGTTCCTTATAGACACGATTGGATCATATTTCTGTGCTAGATCAATGCTACGAAATTCTACTATCAGAGATTCAGTAGTTGTATGAAGCTATTCCAGGAAGGTTGGGATTTGTATTAAAACGCACTTGGTGGTCCATTATTAATAGAGATATTACATGTTACCCGTGTTCACATGATTTTGTCCAACCCCTTGCGTTTCCATTACAACCTGTTTCTTTATTCAGAATATTTGCGCATTCAAATGTGAATATTTACCATTCCATTATACATTGTTTGGCTCATAAAAGACTCGCCTGTCACTTCAGGTTCTGAACAAACATATGGGTACACGGTGTGTTTTGTTTTCACGTTTTATAAGATTTCCAGCATGATGTTAAATTAAATGCCGACTCCCTTCTATTTCGCCTGCAGCTTTTTAAGTCAAATACAGATTTTACTTTGAGAGTTTAATTTCAATTCAGCTGCGGCTTTTAGTTCATTCGATGCCTGTTTTGAAAGTTTTGTTCAGGAAGTAAAAAAACAGGCTGGTGTGTAATTCTATATATATATATAAAACTCTCTTAATTTCTAAACCTGTTTTATATACAGTATGAGAGTAACAGATCTGTACTTAGACTGGTTGAGGAGGACCTGGTGAGAGGACGGAGACACAAACCTGGACTGAGGGACGGTTTTGTCCACGAACAGGAAGATGGCTTTCTCAGACGGCAGCTGGATGCGTTTCCTGATGATCCACATGAACTGAGCCACAGTGATGTCCGACGGCACCAAGTACTTACGCTTATCGATGTCCACTATCTGAGAACCAGACACCTTCTCCACGATCACCTATACACACACACACACACACACACACACACACACACAGCAATCTCATCACTACGTTCTGTATCGGTCTCCATCAGGAGGTGACCTGGAACTTTCTTTATGTGAAAACGTCCTCGAGAGCCTGACATGACTGAAGAACATTAAAATGTGAGGCAGCTTGAGCTTGAGGTCACCGGCTGGTGTTGCTATGGTTACACTAAACAGGCTCCCAGGGTGCTTCACAAAGCAATTATACAACAACAAAACATATAAAAGTCCCAGGTCTAGAGGACATTTTTAATTTCCTGTAAAAACTTCACCTGATCTGTGACCTAAAGAAAAACAACTTCATAAATCAGAGCTCTGTGTCGGTATGTTTTTGATTTTTTTTTTGTAGTGGATCTTCATTTAGCTGAAAGGAAGTTTTAAGGGAAGTTCACTGATCCCTGTGTGCTGATGAAAAGAGCTGTTTTCTTCTCCTCCATGTCCTCTCTCTCTCTCTCTCTCTCTCTCTCTCACACCCACTCTGAAGGTTCATTCAGGTATTGTGTTACAGCAGGCGGAGGAGAGGGGTGTCTTTTCTTTTCTGCACATTCCTCTCCATCACTTCCTGCTGTATTCACGTCAGACCAGTCAGTTGAACTCTAATATGAATCTCAGAACAATGGCGAGTTTCCATTCCACATTCCTGCGATGTGATGAATCCTCGTAATTTATGTGATATATATTTATTTGATCGGCACCGATTGTTGTTTGCTCTTTAGTGATACGTGTTTATATTTCATTCCTGCACACAGATTCTTCATACTTACGAGCGGTGGGGTTTAAATTAAATGTAGTTATTACATTTTATTGTGCTTTGAATCTGACCTGCAAACCTCTAACCAGCTGATGCTGACAGTTGTATAAACACACAAACAAATATGTTTTCTCTGACTGCACACACGTTAATAATTATCTCATTAACTCAATTATTCATTTAATGATTGTGAGTGAACTATTCCACACATCACACCTCTGAGTAAACAGAGTAGACTCTATCATTCTAATGTGCTGTGACTCTAATCCGCTCTGATGGGTGAATATCCCGGGTCAGGGGTCAGTAGTGTGAACACGAGTGGGGAGAGTTCTGGGTCAGAGCGTGTTTCCTGCTGGTTACTTGAGGGCGAGATGCGGCGTAACCTGCTTCCCGAGGTTTGATGAAGCCGTGCGATTTGGCGTGGTTTATTATTTTATGAGGCGGAAACTCAACAACGTTCCCTCATTTTAGCGATACTACAGTACTACGATCTTAAATGAAAGCACTGCAGTTTAAAATGTACTCGAATAAACATGGAAGCCGAAATATGAGAGGTGAATGAGAAAATGTTATATAGAGAAAATGTCCTTCGTCTAGAACCTGTGGAAGAAAATAAAGAAAACGCCTCTTTTTACCTTACATCAGACAAAAAAACAAACAAACAAAAAACACGTCTGATTACTAATAACTGGGTTTAGTCTCTAATATTCTTTGATTAGGA
>NC_080717.1:23981875-23994375 GCF_019097595.1 Hemibagrus wyckioides
GGGTGTGGGTGTGCCTGTGCTCGTCAGGGTGGGCAACATCATTATCAACAATAAACATACAGTATACTCAGTTTACACTGAGATGAGAAGATGAACGTAAAGGAGCAGGAAGAGTTTTGTTTTTTTAAACCACAATAAAGATCAAATGTCAAGGTTTATTGTTCTAATGTGGTGTTAATGCATCTACTGAAAAATAATCTTACAAAAACAAACAAAAAAACAAAACAAAGTATTATTATTATTATAGAAATGAAGAATGCCAATATAAATAAGTAAAATAAAACAAAACTATTTTATTATTTAATAATTATTTCTATATTATTAACATTTTCTAAAATAAAGATATTTATTTAAAATGCTAGTCTTTACATGTGCACCACTAGTATTATTATTATTATCATTATTATTATTATAGAAATGAAGAATGCCAATATAAATACGTAAAATAAAAAATAATGATTTTATTATTTTATAATTATTTCTATATTATTAACATTTTCTAAAATAAAAAATATTTGTTTTAAATTCTAGTCTTTACATGTGCACCATTATTATTATTATCATTATTATCATTATTATAGAAATGAAGAATGACAATATAAATAAGTAAAATAAAACAACAAAATATTTTATTATTTAATAATTATTTCTATATTATTAACATTTTCCAAAATAAAACTATTTTAAATGCTAGTCTTTACATGTGCACCATTATTATTATTATTATTATTATTATTATTATTATTATTATTAGAACAAGGAAATGAAAAATGACAATATAAATAAGTAAAATAAAAAGTCATTATTTTATTATTTTATAATGATTTCTATATTAACATATTCCAAAATAAAAATATTTATTTTAAATGCTAATCTTTACATGTGCACCATTATTATTATTATTATTATTATTATTATTTAGAGAGAGATAGACAGAGAGAGAGAGAGAGAGAGAGAGAGAGTAAACAATAACATTAGGATAACATTAGGACAACATTAACCCCTCACACTCCTGCTATTTTCATGATTAAAATGAATATAAATCAGATTAATGATCTTTATAAGCTTAAACGTTTCACTCTCGTTATTTCCGTATAAACACATTTGTACACATTCAACACATTACCGAGGGAATGATCTTCTTTAAACATCCATTTCATGTTTGCAGCTTCCACTACGCCTCCACAGCGTAATGCTGATATTAAAAACTATATTGGAGAGATTAGAATAGGAGAGATTGAGAAACAAGCAGGTTTAAATAAAAAAAAGAAAGACGTATTCGTGGAAAACAACAATGTCGAAACCAAAACGTCACTAATGTTGTTAGCTTGGCTAGGCTAGCTGTCAGGACTGCGCATGCGCGCCAGGAACAGCCCAGCGGGGATGACGTCATGCAGCCGACTCCATTTCCTCCCCCTGTGTGTTCGGTGGCGATTTTTAATGCATTAATTCAGATTTGTCCACAATAAAACACAATAAAAAAAGACGAAATGTCGATGAAATACGCCAGATGTGTAATGTATAAGTACACTGCACACACACACACACACAAAATGTGCTCTTTCATCTGAGAACTAAAATTCTTAACAAATTACATTCAGGCAAAATTGCATATGAAGTTCTGGACCACTGCCCAATCTCCAGATTTGAACCCTATTGAAAACCTCTGGAATGTCATCAAGAGGAAGATGGATGGTCACAAACCATCAGGCAAAGCTGAGCGGTTTGCTTTTTTGCAAAAAGAGTGGTATAAAGTTACCCAACACTAATGTGAAAGACTGGTGGAGAGCATGGAACCAAAACACATGCAAATCAGGGTTATTCCACCAAATACTGATTTCTTAATGTTATTTAGCCAAAGCATTAACACAGTTTGTTTACAAATGAAAATTTTGCATTTTGTTTTGTTTGAGTTATTAAAGCTCTGCAAATACTGCATGATCTTGGGTTATTTTGATGTGCTATCATTTCCTTTAAATATACACTCTAAATAACAATAGTTATATTTTGATTTTAGGAGAAATATTGTCAGCAGTTCACAAAAAAATGAAACAAAACTGTTCATCTCACCAATACATGCACCTGTAAGAAAAAAACCCATAAGAAACTGATTATTTTGCAGTGGTCTCTCTTTTTTTTCCAGAGCTGTATTTGTGAAATTCCTTCAAATAAAAACTTTTTGAAAGCAGTTGTTTAATGGTGTATTTAGATGTAATATAATTCTTGAATGTAATATAATTCCCGAATGCTGTTCATTGACTTCAGTTCAGCATTCAACACAATCATCCCTCAGCACCTGATCGAGAAGCTGAGTCTGCTGGGCACCAACACCTCTCTCTGCAATTGGATCCTGGATTTCCTGACTAGAAGACCTCAGTCAGTCCAGATCGGGAACAGCATTTCCAGCACCACCACACTGAGCACTGGAGCTCCTCAGGGCTGTGTGCTCAGTCCACTGCTGTTCACTTTGCTGGCTGATGACTGTGTAGCAATGCATAGCTCCAACTATATCATCAAGTTCGCCGATGACATGACCGTGGTGGGTCTCATCAGCAAGAACGACGAGTCAGCATACAGAGAGGAGGTGCAACAGCTAACAGCCTGGTGTAAAGCCAACAACCTCTCCCTGAACGTCGACAAGACTAAGGAGATGGTTGTTGACTTCAGGAGAGCACAGAGTGACCATTCTCCGCTGTTCATCAACGGATTTTCTGTGGAGATCGTCAAGAGCACCAAATTCCTTGGTGGTCATCTGGCAGAGAACTTCACCTGGTCACTCAACATCAGCTCCATCACCAAGAAAGCCCAGCAGTGTCTCTACTTCTTGAGGAGGCTGAGGAAACCCCATCTCCCTCCCCCCATCCTGATTGTGTTCTACAGAGGGACCATCGAGAGCGTTCTGAGCAGCTGCATCACTGCCTGGTTTGGGAACTGCACCGTCTCGGATCGCAAGACCCTTCAGCGGATAGTGAGGACAGCTGAGAAGATCACCAGAGTCTTTCTCCCCTCTATTATGGACATTTACTCCACATGTTGCATCCGCAAAGCAAACAGCACTGCGGATGACCCCACACACCCCTCACACACACTCTTTGCCCTCCTGCCATCTGGAAAGAGGTACCGGAGCAGTCGGGCCCGAACAACCAGACTGTGCAACAGTTTCTTCCCTCAGGCCATCAGGCTCCTCAACACCCAGGACTGAACTCTACTGAACTCTCTCACCTCAACACCCAGGAGTGAAATGCACAAAACTCTCTGTCTCTCTCACACACACACACTCACACACACACTCTTTCTCACCTGTGTGAACAAACTTATATTGCTATATTTATATTTATTTTTATTTGCACTACCTCAACCGCTGCTACTGCAGTTTTGCACAATATGTGTTGTCAGGATGCTATATATATATATATATATATATATATATATATATTATTCTTGCTCTTCGGTTAATAAGAGAAAAATCACAACCTGAAAAACTTCACCATGTATCCAGTTTAGAATTGGTGACACCTTAGAGACTATCACGCCGTCTCTGGACTGCCGTTGCATCAGTCAGCTTTCGGCAGGAAGGAATTGGTCAGTAATGAACTACCCTGACCTATTAGTTCCTCAAGAGCTCTTGGTTGCTGTTGTAGAAAGGACATCATCAATATTTACATTATTTAGTGTCCAGTTTCACCTAAATGAGGATGAGGTTCCCTTTTGAGCCTGGTTCCTCTCAAGGTTTCTTCCTCATATCATCTCAGGGAGTTTTTCCTCACCACCGTCGCCTCAGTCTTGCTCATTAAGAATAAAATAATAAATTAACTTTAAACTTTATAATTGTTTCTATACCTCTGTGAAGATGCTTTGAGACAAGGTGCATTGTTAAAAGCGCAATACAAATCAAATGAATTGAAAATAATGAAATGAGGCACAGCAATAATCTGGATAGTGATGGGAACTGATTAAATTGTAAAATCGTGTCATTTTTAATGCAACTGTTCATTTTTTTTAATGTTTGTAATAAAATGAAATGCTGCAACTTTTAGCAGCTGCTAAGATTTCAGAAAATCTGGGCGGGGCTTTGGGTTGCCATGGAGGTGACGCGGTCATGGTAACGCCGCGACGCTTCCCAAACCGGAAGTAGCCCTGGCTTGTGTGAGGTTAGCGTGTTAGCGGGGGCGAAACGTCAATAAAGGTATATTTAGGTAACCAAAGTTATGAATTAATTCAAATCTACGATAGATTGTAAACTATCATCTTACAAACAAGGTTTTTGAAGGTTACAGCTTCTGTGATGACAGCGTGCATGCTAGCAACGTTTAGCTAAATAACGGAGCTCGTGCTGTATCTAGGTTAATAATGGGGTTTTATGAAGTGTATTCTCACCCGGTTTTAGTCCGATATAAAGCCAGCGTGTGTTCCCGGGCCAGTGTGTTTGTGCTGGTGGTGTATGTGCTCACGTACATCCCCCCTCTACTCATCACCTACAGGAGTCAAGGTAAAGAGCTAACAGATCACAGAGGTGTAGAGACATGTCCGATATAGGGGACATGGGGCACGAGGAGAGAAATGAAGATATACACTGAAAATGTATTCAACTTTGGAAAGTTTAGTTCATCAGCATCAGTGTTGGCTCAAAATCAAGTCAATGATTCAGTTATCAGAGCTTTTCTTTATCCTTTTCTGAACGTGTGTGTGTGTGTGTTACAGGGTTCTGGCTGAAGCAGAGCTCATATGAGGAACAACCTGTGGTCCGGTTCCAGTATGAGATGTTAATGATAGGTGTGACGAGTGTTAGTGGAGATTATGTAGCATGGAGCACGTTCTCCAACTTCAACACGCTGCTGGGGGACAAACTGCGCATTCCCACTGTGTCTGTGAGTCTGTCTGTCCCTCTGTCTGTATATTTATACACTTGTCTGTCTCACTGTCTGCCTGTTTGTCTCATATCTCTCATATATCTAATTCTGCTGCATAGTTTGTTTTTATTTTTATTCTATTTTCTTTAATGATGTTCGTGTTTGTATTTGTGTGTGTGTTTGATATTTATTTTAATTCTACTTTTTTACATAGTCTTTTGCACTCTTCTGGCATTCACTGTGGACAGCTGTCCTTAATGTATTTATACACTTGTCTGTCTCTCTGTCTGTCTGCCTCTCTCTCTGTCTGTATATTTATTCACTTGTCTGTCTCTCTGTCCGCCTGTCGTTCTGTATATTTATACACTTGTCTGTCTCTCTGTCTGTCTGTATATTTCTACACTTGTCTGTCTCTCTGTCTGTCTGTGTCTCTGTCTACCTGTCTGTTTGTCTTTCTATGTGTCTGTCTTTCTGTCTGTATATTTACATACTTGTCTGTCTCTCTCTCTGTCTGTGTCTCTGTCTGCCTATCTGTTTGTCTCTCTATGTGTCTGTATCTCTGAAAATTTATACACTTGTCTGTCTATCTGTTTGTCTTTCTCTCTGTCTGTATATTTATACACTTGTCTGTCTCTCTGTCTGCCTGTCTTTCTGCATATTTATACACCTGTCTGTCTCTCTGTCTGTATATTTATACACTTGTCTGTCTCTGTCTGTATATTTATACACTTGTCTGTCTCTCTGTGTGTCTGTCTATCTGTCTGTGTATTTATACACTTGTCTGTCTCTCTGTGTGTCTGTCTATCTGTCTGTGTATTTATACACTTGTCTGTCTCTCTGTGTGTCTGTCTCTCTGTCTGTGTATTTATACACTTGTCTGTCTCTCTGTGTGTCTGTCTCTCTGTCTGTATATTTATACACTTGTCTGTCTCTGTATGTGTCTGTCTCTCTGTCTGTCTGTATATTTCTACACTTGTCTGTCTCTCTGTCTGTCTGTGTCTCTGTCTGCCTGTCTGTTTGTCTTTCTGTGTGTCTGTCTTTCTGTCTGTATATTTATACACTTGTCTGTCTCTCTGTCTCTCTGTATATTTCTACACTTGTCTGTCTCTCTGTCTGTTTGTGTCTCTGTCTGCCTGTCTGTTTGTCTTTCTGTTTGTCTGTCTTTCTGTCTGTATATTTATACACTTGTCTGTCTCTCTCTCTGTCTGTGTCTCTGTCTACCTGTCTGTTTGTCTCTCTATGTGTCTGTCTCTCTGTCTGTAAATTTATACACTTGTCTGTCTCTCTGTCTGCCTGTCTTTCTGCATATTTATACACCTGTCTGTCTCTCTGTCTGTATATTTATACACTTGTCTGTCTCTGTCTGTATATTTATACACTTGTCTGTCTCTCTGTGTGTCTGTCTATCTGTCTGTGTATTTATACACTTGTCTGTCTCTCTGTCTGCCTGTCTTTCTGCATATTTATACACCTGTCTGTCTCTCTGTCTGTATATTTATACACTTGTCTGTCTCTGTCTGTATATTTATACACTTGTCTGTCTCTGTCTGTATATTTATACACTTGTCTGTCTCTCTGTGTGTCTGTCTATCTGTCTGTGTATTTATACACTTGTCTGTCTCTCTGTGTGTCTGTCTCTCTGTCTGTGTATTTATACACTTGTCTGTCTCTCTGTCTGTATATTTATACACTTGTCTGTCTCTCTGTGTGTCTGTCTATCTGTCTGTGTATTTATACACTTGTCTGTCTCTCTGTGTGTCTGTCTCTCTGTCTGTGTATTTATACACTTGTCTGTCTCTGTCTGTATATTTATACACTTGTCTGTCTCTCTGTGTGTCTGTCTCTCTGTCTGTGTATTTATACACTTGTCTGTCTCTCTGTCTGTATATTTATACACTTGTCTGTCTCTCTGTGTGTCTGTGTCTCTGTCTGTATATTTATACACTTGTCTGTCTCTCTGTGTGTCTGTCTATCTGTCTGTGTATTTATACACTTGTCTGTCTCTCTGTGTGTCTGTCTATCTGTCTGTGTATTTATACACTTGTCTGTCTCTCTGTGTGTCTGTCTCTCTGTCTGTGTATTTATACATTTGTCTGTCTCTCTGTCTGTATATTTATACACTTGTCTGTCTCTCTGTGTGTCTGTCTCTCTGTCTGTATATTTATACACTTGTCTGTCACTCTGTGTGTCTGTCTCTCTGTCTGTATATTTATACACTTGTCTGTCTCTCTGTCTGTATATTTATACACTTGTCTGTCTCTCTGTCTGTATATTTATACACTTGTCTGTCTCTCCTTGTGTCTGTCTCTCTGTCTGTGTATTTACACACTTGTCTGTCATTCTGTGTGTCTGTCACTCTGTCTGTATATTTATACACTTGTCTGTCTGTCTGCAGGTGCGAGAGAGTGATAGTAATGGTGATGGGAAAGCAGATCGTCTGTCTCTGCAGATGTCTGTCCCACTGAACAGCGCAGAGCAGATTTACAGCATTCAGCTACTGCTCAGCTTCTCCTACCAACTCCGTGTACACCTTCATGCTCAGTGACATAAATAATAATAATAATAATAATAATAATAATAATAATAATAATAGAGTGAAAAGAAATAGTATTCTTGAGACATTTCTAATGTTTTATACGATTCTGTATAACTGATCTCTCTCTCTCTCCCTCTCTTCCTCTCTTCCCCCCATAGAGGATGTCAGTGGTGGTGATGCAGTCGATGGCGTTGGTCCAGTCCTCGTCTCCTGTCCCCATGTCTCAGCTCTTCATCAGTGGAGATCTGAAGCTGCAGCAGAAGGAGCCCCTCTCTCATCGTGGTGTACACACTCAGTATAATGTAAGCTCATTTTAATTTCTAACTAGTTTGGAAATTTCAGTTCCCTCTGTCAGGTATGTGTGTGTGACACACACACACACACACACATACACACGCCTCAATGGCTTCAACTCAGCTCACACAGAAGTGAAGTCAGTTACACTGAGGATAAAACTGCAGGTCATGAACTTTTACAATGAGTTTCAAAATTTAGATGATCATTAAACTCAGTTCCTCCTCTTCTGTTGTTTGTTCTTCAGGTTTCTGTGATCAATTCAGCGAGTCCTTTTGCCAACTCCTACGACCTCGCCACCATCATCAGGAACTACCAGGAGAGAAACTGTACGAGTGTGTGTGTGTGTGTGTGTGTGTGTGTGTGTGTACAGTAGTTGAAGTATTCCAAAAGAATTTTTGTCATTGTCCCCCTTTCTGTCTCTCTCTCTCTCTCTGTCTCTGTCTATCTGTCTCTCTATATCTCTGTCTCTCTCTTTCTCTCTGTGTCTGTCTCTTTCTTTATTTCTGTCGGTCTGTCTCTCTCTTTCTCTCTCTCTGCCTCTGTCTGTCTGTCTCTCTATATCTCTGTCTCTCTCTTTCTCTCTGTCTCTCTCTCTCTGTCTGTCTGTCTCTCTATATCTCTGTCTCTCTCTTTCTCTCTCTCTGTCTCTGTCTGTCTGTCTCTCTATATCTCTGTCTCTCTCTTTCTCTCTGTCTCTCTCTTTCTCTCTCTCTGTCTCTGTCTGTCTCTCTATCTCTCTGTCTATTTCTTTATTTCTGTCGGTCTATTTCTCTCTCTGTCTCTGTCTGTCTCTCTCTCTCTCTGTCTCTCTCTCTCTCTCTGTCTGTCTCTCTATATCTCTGTCTCTCTCTTTCTCTCTGTCTCTCTCTTTCTCTCTCTCTTTCTCTGTCTGTCTGTCTCTCTATCTCTCTGTCTATTTCTTTATTTCTGTCGGTCTATTTCTCTCTCTGTCTGTCTGTCTCTCTATATCTCTGTCTCTCTCTTTCTCTCTCTCTGTCTCTGTCTGTCTGTCTCTCTATATCTCTGTCTCTCTCTTTCACTCTTTCTCTCTGTCTCTCTCTCTCTCTCTCTGTTACAGTGACCACCTATCTGTGGTGTCCTGTCCCCGTCTGGACAGTTGGTCGAGCAGCAAACACTCCATTTCAGATTAATGCAGAAATCCGTTACCCAGTGGAGACAATAATATATCCTTTACACACTGTGTGTGTGTGTGTGTTTGATTTAATTTTAAAAATGTACTCACTAAACTGTTTAATGTTTTACAATACTGTCCATTACAAGGACAGGCAGTGTGTGATTATAATGTGTGTGTGTGTACGAACTTTAATAATTAGAGGTAAATTAAAATAATTGTAATGATTCCACAGTTCCACTAAAATCCAATTAGTAAAGCTTGTTTAAATTAGCAGCTAACAAAACTGCAGACAGTCCTGTAGCTGAAAGAAAGGAGGGTTATTGATTTTTCTGCCTGAGTTAAAGAACAAAAATACTTGTTTCTTAGGAACGAAAGAAACCCGAGTGCATCTCCCACAACTCGCACCACTCATGTTACTTCAGTACATTCATCTGTCAGCTTCAGGAGTCGAGCTGGAAATAACATGAAAAGAAGAACCATGAGATGCAGTGGATATAAAAAGTGGCAGGATTTTCTTGTGTGTAAAAACCACAACCAATATGTTAAAGTAAAAAACGATTTATAGGATTTACAATTACAAAACAGTGCAAAAACCTGGTTGCATAACTGCACAAGCTTGTAAAACTGGCAACGTGGCAGTGTTTGGAATCAACCCGTCACATTAAAACAGACAGTAAATAATAATTAGTGTACATCAGATGCCATTTACGGTGAGTGATTAACCCCAAATAAAATGCAAAGAAAACTGGTCAGTGGAGCTGCGAGAGCCTACAGCTACATCAGAATAATTGCTGCTATTTCTTACATGTGACAACAACCTCCTGAATTCTTCATGTTCAAGTGCGGGGGCGGGGTAAGGTGAGGTCATGAGAGAAGCTTTATTAACCGAAAAAAGACCTCCAAACGTCAGCTAAAGCTGTGTGGAATGTGCTCTGTGTGTTCAGGTCTGACAAGACCAAAGGGGGAACGTTTTTGGCCATAACACCAAAAGATATGTTTGGTTTTCAAAAGTACTTCATCCCCATGAGGTGGCATCATCACGCTGTGGGGCAGCATCACTGTGGGGCTTTTCTTCAGTTGGAACTTGGGGGACTTTTTATATTCATCGTACAGAGCAGCTTAGTTAGTGTTTTGAAATTAGGTGTGAAGGAGAAGACTCCACCAGAGCATGGTGAGGAGGCACACCCTGTGGGAAGCGTGTGAGGCTATGCCAACAGTGGTTATGCCTGTTTCACAATTGCTAATTTTCAGTTTTTTCGAAATTGTTTGGACATATGCCCGAAACAACACAACACAACATGTTGAATGCTGAGGAAACCAAGTCCATCTGAATCCACTTCACATTTTATTGATATCTAAAGAGCTTGAGCATTGTTGTGTGCACATCTTGTTATCTGTCATCTAACAGAAGAGTTTCCTCAGGTCTTGGTGCTTCAGTCGTTAATCAGCAGGAAGAGAAGTGTTGGGAAAGTGACAGAAACTATTATTACTGTATAACTGTATAATTACTGTATAACTTGTATCTGTTTTGCTCTAGTCTTTTTAATGTGAAATGGTAGAGAAACGTGACTCGATTCCATCTGAACTAAGCCCTTCAGGAGAGTGAAGCGTGATAAAGACATGAACCAGCACGTGTTCATTTAAACACTCAACATTTCAACACACAACGCCCATCTTTCATATTAAATCAAACAGAAGAGGAGACTGTGGGTTTTTCTTCTCATGACGCTGGAAAGAGTATAAAAGTAACTTGTTACTTAACAACCTGTACCTAACGAGTGTGTTGTGTGTAAAAGGTGTCGAGTGTGTTTCTTTTCCTTAACTGTGTGTGTGTGTTGTACGTATCGACCGGGTTTCTGGGAGACTGTGAAGTTTGCCTGGGTTCAGTACGTCAGCGTGTTGCTCATCTTCCTCTGGATCTTCCAGCGTGTCCAAACCTTCGTCTTCTACAACCGGGTCCTGCCCACTGTACCTGTCTCACTGCACAAACCTCACTCTTCCTGACCTGTCTGTTCGTGTGTGTGTGTGTGTGTGTGTGGGTGGGTTTTTTAAAGTGTGTGATGAGAATGATGTGTATTTTTTCTATTATATCATCACTGTAGTTTTGCTAATGTGTGTATAATGATTTTGTATCTCAGACAATAAACCTGTCTGTATGTTCAGACCTGTCTTTGTGTGTGTGTGTGTGTGTGTGTGTGTGTGTGTGTGTGTGCATGTGTGTGTGTGCGCAATGAATGTCAGCGGCACAATTAGAATCAAGCAATTTCTCACACTCCATCAGATGCATTCGGTCTCCATGAGATGCTGAAGATCACATCATGAGTTCTGACCTCACACCCATCCCTCTTGTCCTGTCTTTGTGTTTGCTGCATTGTTCTCCTTACGCACATTCCTGCTCTTTATGGTATTGTGCGTTCTCCATGGCCACGTGTTCACATTGTTGACTAGTTTCTGTAAAAGAACACCGAGTCTTCAGTGGGAACAACGCTTTGTTCTACTGTACGGCTCATTAAAGTTGGAGTAACAAGAAATTATTCCTGATCTAATAGAATGCACTGCTTTCACTTTGAAGGACATAGGAACCATCAGAACAATTAGGAACTGAATGTTCTGTCACCAGAATCACCGCAGGAATCTGTTTATTCTGGGCGTGTTTTCATCAAAGGAGAACTTTCATTCAAAGTAACATTTATAGGTGATTGGGTGGAGTTGTGCTTGTGTTGGTGTGTTGATTTTGTGATGCTGTTGTGTTGATGGTGATGTGTTGTGGTGATGTTGTGATGGCCTTGTGGTGGTGTTGTTTTGTGATGGTGTTGAGATGGTGTTGTGTTGTGTTGAGATGGTGTTGTTGTTGTGCTGGTGTTGTGATATGATGGTGTTGTGTTGTGTTGAGATGGTGTTGTTGTTGTGCTGGTGTTGTGATATGATGGTGTTGTGTTGTGTTGAGATGGTGTTGTGATATGATGGTGTTGTGTTGTGTTGAGATGGTGTTGTGATATGATGGTGTTGTGTTGTGTTGAGATGGTGTTGTGATATGATGGTGTTGTGTTGTGTTGAGATGGTGTTGTTGTTGTGCTGGTGTTGTGATATGATGGTATTGTGTTGGTGTGGGTGTTGTGACGCTGTTGTGTTGTGATATTGTGGTGTTGTGATGGCGTTTTGATGGTGGTGTGTTGTGACGCTGTTGTGTTGTGATATTGTGGTGTTGTGTTGGTGTTTTGTTGTGATGTTGTGACGCTGTTGTGTTGTGATGTTGTGGTGTTGTGTTGGTGTTTTGTTGTGATGTTGTTGTGATGCTGTTGTGTTGTGATATTGTGGTGTTCTGTTGGTGTTTTGTTGTGATGTTGTTGTGATGCTGTTGTGTTGTGATATTGTGGTGTTGTGTTGGTGTTTTGTTGTGATGCTGTTGTGTTGTGATGTTGTGGTGTTGTGTTGGTGTTTTGTTGTGATGCTGTTGTGTTGTGATGTGGTGTTGTGTTGGTGTTTTGTTGTGACGCTGTTGTGTTGTGATGTGGTGTTGTATTGGTGTTTTGTTGTGATGTTGTGTTGTGATGTTGTGGTGTTGTGATGTTGTGGTGTTGTGTTGGTATTTTGTTGTGATGCTGTTGTGTTGTGGTGTTGTGTTGGTGTTTTGTTGTGTTGTGGTGTTGTGTTGGTGTTTTGTTGTGACGCTGTTGTGTTG